>NW_024097814.1:0-277500 GCF_016545835.1 Crotalus tigris
AAGACAGATTAAGTCTGAAAAGATTTAGGATTAAGGAATGATTGAAATATTGAGGGGAAATTAGGCTTAATAAAAACTCTGAAAAAAGGATATATAGTGCTTTAACTAATTTTTACAAATAGAAGTGAAATATAAATTGACTAGAAAGATGTTATGCATAGATGTTATGATACATAAGTAGTATAGTATCTCTATAATATATGAAATATGAAAATACTGGGATGATATATTTAAATGGAAAATTTGGATATTTAGATGTTAAATACTGGGAAAATATGACTGACAAGAATTGTTTGAATATTATGGAGAAATTGAACTTAAACCAGATTTATGAAAATAAGATACATGGTGAATCAATAAGATGACTCTTACGAAAATAACATAAGCTGATAAGAAAAAATGCTATATATTTTTTTCCACTTTTCCAGATCCAGTTTTATTTGTTTTAGCAGTCTTACATAGTTATCTTCTTTTATTGTTACACATCTTGCTGTTAGATAAATTCCCAAATATTTAACTTTTTTAACTATTTGAAGATTTGTTTTTGTTTTTTTGCTAGTTGAATTTTTTGTTTTTCTGTTAGATTCTTTGTTTTTAACCCTGCCACTTCTCCAAATTTTTATATTTTCTCCATAAGTTTAGTGTTTGTTTCCACTGGATCTTCCAATATAAAAACCAGGTCATCTGCAAATGCTTGTAGTTTATATTTTTCATCTTTTATCTCCAGTCCTTTAATTTCTATATCTTGTCTGATGTTTCTATTCAATACTTCCAGTGTTAGTATAAATAATAATGGAGATAGTGGGCATCCCTGTCTTGTGCCTTTTTTAATGTTAATGTTTTCTGTAAAATCACCATTTACAATTATTTTGGCTGTTTGTTTACAATAAATTGTTTTAATTACGTTTATAAAGTTTTTTCCAAAATCCATTTCCGCTAGTTACTGGAACATGAATTGCCAGTTTACATTGTCAAATGTTTTCTGTGCATCAAGGAATATTAAAGCCATCTGTTTCCCTGGATGAATTTTATAGTACTCTAACACATCAAGAATCATTCTTAAATTATTTTTTATCTGTCTTTTAGGTAGAAAACCATTTTGGTCTATATGTATAAATTTGATCAAAAATTTCTTTAGTCTTTCTGCTATTATTGAGGCAAAAATTTTGTAGTCTACATTTAATAACGATATTGGTCTATAGTTTTTTATTTGTGTTAGATCAGAGTCTTCTTTCAATATTAAGATAATATTGGCTTCAGTCCATGTATTTGGTATTTTAGCCTCCAGGAATATTTCATTACACAGTTCTTTCAAAATAGGACTTAATATATCTTTTAATGTATAAAACTCCGCAGGTAATCCATCTGGACCTGGAGTCTTATTTTTTTGCCTTTTTATAGCCTCTATAATCTCCATCATTGATATTTTTCCATTTAATATATTTTGAATATTCTCTGAAATTTTTGGTAAGTCTGCTTTTTTAAAATACTGCTGTATTTTTTCTTTTGGAATATCCTCTGCATTGTAAAGTATTTCGTAACAATCTTTGATATTTTTTTTAATTGTATCATTTTGAAACTGTAATTCACCTTTTGGATCTTGCAGCTTATTTATCATTTTTTTTTCTTTTTCTTTTTTCAGCCTATATGCTAACCATCCTCCTGGCTTGTTGTCATTTTCAAAAAAGTTCTGTTTAGCTGTTTTAATCCGTTGAACCATTATTTTTGTCTCTGCTATATTTAATTTGTATTTTATTATCTCCATTTGTTTCTTAAATATTTTCTTTTGTGGGTCTATTTGTAATTCTGATTCTAACTTTCTGAATTCTTCCATCAATTTTAATTGTTGTTGTTTCTTTTCTTTATTCTTTTTAGCAATATAGGTTATAGCCAACCCTCTGAAATATGCTTTGGCCATATATCCCACCTATTTTGAAGTGATGTTTCTTCTTTCTTGTTTATTTTGAAGAAAAAGTCCATTTCCTTTGTCTCTAGTAGTATGAGTTCTTTTTCGTTCAATATAGATTTGTTCAAGGACCATCTTAATTTTTTCTTGGTTCCTCTGCAAGTCATCTTTATTGGGTTATGATCTGCCCAAATATTAGTTTCTATCTCAATTTCTTGTATCACCGTATTAAGTTCCAAAGATGTCCATATCATATCAATTCTAGACCATGATTTATATCTATTTGAGTAAAATGTATATTGTAATTTCTTTGGATTTTTCTCTCTCCATAATCTTGGATACAAAGTTCTTCTGTCATTTTTGAAAACACTTTAGGTAATATATTTATTCCTTTCCTCCCTTGTTTAGTGCTTTTATAGTTCAAAGTTCCATCTGTTGTTGCATTAAAGTCTCCTATTATGCAGATATTTTGATAGTTTAAATCTAATTTTTTAAATGTAATTTTTGGTAAAATTGTTCTTATTTATCATTTGGTCATTATATTACTACCATCAGTATCTGTTTTTGATCCATTATTATTTCCACCATTAATATTCTCCCCTCTTCTTCCGCATAAATTTGTTTAGGGTTTATTGTTTCTTTAATGTATAGAGCTATTCCTCTTTTCTTTTGAAGTGCTAATGCAAAGTGAAGTTTACCAATTTTCGGTTGTTCTAACAACTTATAGTATTGTCTCTTAATATGTGTTTCTTGGAAACAAATTATATCCATTTTTAATTTTGTAATTATGTGAAGAATTTTTTCCTTTTTGAGGCAGAATTTAGACCATTTATATCATTGACAAAATCCCACTCTCCTTTTCCATCTCTTTCAATTATGTCTAGGTCTTAATCTTCTAGTCGATCTTATCTGTCTCTGATCTCTTGGTCTTGCTTCTGCTTCTGTGTATGTGTTTTGAACTTCTTCCCCCACTCTCTTGGTTTGATTGCTTCTTCTACTGCCATTTCTTCCTGTTTCTTTGTTTCTCTCTTTGTATCAGATTCAAAATCATCTCCTTCCAGAAATGCTCTATGGGTGTCGAAGAATTCCATTGCTTTAAGTGGCGTATCAATCTATATCTTTTCGTATCCCAATAGATTAAAATCTGTTCTGTAATCAGCCATCTGCAATTCACTCCTTTTTCAATTAATTTCCTAGTTAGAAACTGGTATTCTCTTTGAGATTCTCTTATTCTCCTAGGAATTTGTTTGAGGACTACAATTTCTTAGGTAGGCCAATTATTTTGTTGATAATTCACATAGCACCTAAGGTAAGTTAGCACTTTCCCAAAGCTTGTTAGTTTGCAGACAATTGGTGGAGCTTAATCCCTGGGCAGAGCCTAAGAACTTAAGAAATTCCCACCAAAACTGGGAAGTGAACTGCATCTCCCTATCTGAGATGATTCAGTCAGGAACTCCATGTAACCTATACACATGTTGGATAAAAAGTTTAGCAAGTGTTTTAGCTGAGGGGATCTTAGGGCAAGGAACAAAATGCACTTGTTTGGAAAAAAAATTCACAATAACCCAAATAACAATGTTTCCCCCACTCTCTGGTTGTTCTACTATAAAGTACATGGAGATTTCCTTCCATGGGGCCAGTTGTGGGCTCATTTTAGGACAGAGCCCCTTAGAGTGGCAGGCACATACAACTTGTCTTCAATCCAGGCCAGGCCATTTCTCATGGTGACAGTCATCAGAGTAGGATGAAAACCACTCATCGTCTTTTAATACCCCTTTCAACTCCAAGCAGAACTCAGTGGGTAACTCAGGATTCTGTTTTCCCTAAGCCCTAGTAGTCACCAGAGCAGCTAACTGCTTAGAAGGAAGGACTGGCCTGATTATTTCAGGTTTAGCACTATTATATTGAGGCAATCTGGACAAAGCATCAGTCATGAAGTTTCCCCTCCCCAGGAATATAACACAGCACAAAATTAAAATGGTTAAAATACTGAGCCCATCGGACTTGTCTGGGTGACAATTTCCTTGGGGTATTCAGGGCTTCCAGGTTTTTGTGATTAGTTCACACCTCAAAGGGTTGTTTAGATCCTTCCAGGAAATGCTTCCAAGTCAACTATGCCCATTGTATAGCAAATGCTTCCTTCTCCCAGACTGCCCATCTCCTTTCAATATCAGTTAACTTTCTGAACATGTAAGCCCACAGTTGCAAAATCCCCTGGCATTTGCCTGCACTAGCACAGCTCCCATAGCCATGTTGCTAGCATCAGCCTGGATCACAAAAGGGACATCGGGGTGGAGGTTTAGCATAGGGCTCTACAGCAAACAACCTTTTGAGTTTTTCAGATGCTGCCTGGCACTCCATCGACCATTCAAATAGCTGGCTAGGCTTAGGCTTGCTCTCCCCTTCGTTTTTAAAAGGTTGGTAATGGGCAAAGCAATCTTAGCAAAGAAAGGGATGAATTACCAATAAAAGTTTGCAAATCCAAGGAAACTCTCTAATTGCTTCCTGGTTCGGGGAGGTGCCCAGTCCAATACCGCCCGTACCTTTTCAGGGTCCATTTCTACCCCATTCTGGGATATGTGATAGCTCAAGCAATCAATTTTGCCTGTGGAATTCACACTTAGACAATTTAGCATAAAGTTCAGCAGATCTGAGTTTCTAAGTTCTCCCTTTAATTAAATGTGCCAATATAGAACAGCTTGCCTTCAGAAATTGTGGGTGCTCCATTACTGGAGCTTTTTAAGAAGAGACAAGACCAGAGGTGTCAAACTCACAACGTCATGTGACGTGTCACAACATATTGTGACTTTTTCCCCATTGCCGGCAGTGGGGTGGGTACGGTTTTGCTATGGTGCATCCGGCCCACAGCCCGGTAGTTTGACACCCCTGGACTAGACAGTCACTTGTCTGAAATGGTATAAGTTCTCTTGCTTGAGCAGGGGGTGGACTAGAAGACTTCCAAGGTCCCTTCCAGATATTATTCTATTCTGTTCTGTTCTGTTCTGTTCTGTCTTTCATCAGTGATAAGGGATAAATATTGTTATAAATTGTACAAATTAATCACAAATGTAGTCTTACTAGCAGGTAAATAAGAGTCTAATGGTCAAACAAGTAATGGAATAGGAACCAGTGCAGTATTGTTGTTGTTAAGAAGTTGGACTAAGAATGGGAAGATCAAAGAAAGTAGGACAATCTTGAGCATAAAAAAAGTAAAAGTAGATGCAAAAACATTGAATAAAAATGCTACTCCATTAATAATATTGTACAATAAAATCCAGTTATCATGAGAAGATGGAGGGTTTAAAAAAACATTAACACCAAGATAGATATAGTATACCATTTAGGTGTCAAATATTCCTATATGCATATTACTGATGGAGCTTAAAGGCAAGGATAACCTTGGGGGTCCAAAGGGAATGACTTGCCAATAATTGCTTCAGTATTCATTTTAATTTCATAAAGATTTGAATGGTTTAAATATACATCAGTGAAAATATTCTTAACTATATACTGAACACTACAGCTGTACTTGGGAGGGTTGAAAGAATTGTAGGATTTCTTAAACAGTTTTTTCTTATACCATCTGAATACAAGAGTGATCTTGTTACAAGAGCTCAGGAAATCTTGTGTAAAAAGAATAAAAAGCAAGCATATTCTTGACATTTCAAACTTCCCTTTCCCTTCCCCTAAAATATTTTTTTCTTTGTGTTCATTTGGAACCTTTCAACTGGTTCCAAATCTACTGGTTAGTCTGTGGGACAGAAGGGAATTCAGTTGGCTTAAAGTTCATGAGATATACGATATGAAATTTCTCCTGTTTATGTCAAAATTACTATTAACGCTCATATAAAGTTGAATAAGATCTGATCTCTAATTATCTTTTATTAGCTCAAGCTGGTATAGAATGTAGCAGTCTAGAACGCATCAATATATTCAGGTGACAACTCAGCTTGGCCAGTTCCATGTTGGGTGCATTTCAAGAGCTGGTTGTCATCATTAGGATTTCACTCCTCATTATTTGACAGGCCACCGTTTCTGGTATTCATCTACCCAACCAACCTAATCTTACAAGGTCAGCTATCTCCAGGTCCCATCTCTGCGGAGTGGTCACAGATGGGCTTTTTCCATCAGGTTCTCCCTTTCCAGAAGAGTTTCAGTCTGCTTCATTCCCCCCCCCCCAGTGTTTTGGGACACTTGTTTAAACAGTTCTGTTTGCACAGGAAGAGAATGCTTTATAATATTCAGGTATGGTGTATTGTACATATGTGTAAGGACCCACCCCACTTTGCATCTTAAGAAGACAGAACTCTTGGAATAATTCTTCCAACAGGAATCCTTTATTAAGAAGAAGTGGTTGCAGGCATGCTAGACAGGACTTGGGGTCCAAGCTCTCCCATTCAAGGTTTTAAGGGGTTCCCCAGCAGTCCCACCCAATCACCCTCCCTTCCAGTGATAGTTTCAGGCATCACAATTCCACCCCCTTGCTCCTTTCTTTCGTCTGTATGGAGACTTCAGATAACTACATGAAAGGTAATTAACTCTCTTTTGTCATGGGAAGGTTCTTTGATGCTATTTACATTCAAAGTCTCTCTTTGATGTTGCAATAAACACATTCAGCTCCTTAGAAGTATACTGAAGGAAGTGAGGGCCATAAAGCCCCTTTGTTCTCCCCCTTCTCTCCCTCTTATGGCAGAATCCAGAGAAGGCAGAATTGGGAGTTTCTATATTTGATAATTAAAGATGAAATATAATTGGATTCTGACATCCGGCCCCTCTTAAAAATAAGAGAGACCCACCTGCAAGAAAACAAAACAGGTATAAAAGTTAGTTAGGCTTGTTGGGATACTCTGTGTGAAACTTCTTCAATAGCTTCGGGGCTCTGACATGACGTTTATGGACCCACTCGTTTTGTGAGGCAGGGAGGTGTTTCCAGGCAACTAGGTACTGAGTTGCTCCATGATATCTCCTAGAGTCAAGGACTTCCTTTATTTCGAAGTGTTGTTCGCCCTCCACCATGATTGGAGGTGGTGGGGGGGGATTTTTGGCCGTAGAGGTGACTGATGGTCTCTTTTCAGCAAGCTGCAATGAAAAATTGGGTGTATTTGCCTGAGATTTTTGGGTAATTCTAATTCTACTGTTACTGGATTTATGATTCTTTTAATTGGAAAAGGTCCTATATATTTTGGTCCAAGTTTTTTCCAGGGCTGTAGGGACTTTAGGTATTTTGTAGATAAGTACACCATTTCTCCTATAATGAATGGTGTAGGCTCAACCCTTTTTTTATCGGCTTGTGCTTTGTATGCCCGCCTAGCTTCATCTAGTGATTTTCTGACTATTGGCCAGGTGTTTTGTAGGTTTTCCATCCATTCTTTCCGTGAAGGGATCGTTGGTTCTTTTGGGGTTAACTCTGGCATAGGGTTGAAACTTTGACCGTTGGCTATTTGAAAAGGAGTGTAGCCTGTGCTGGAGTGGACTGCATTATTGTAGGCAACTTTTGCAAAAGGAAGTAAGTCCGTCCAATCACTCTGTTGGAAATTTAAAAAACATCTCAAATATTGCTCAAGTACCGAATGGCACCGTTCCGTTTGTCCATCCCCTTGTGGATGATGGCTAGATGTCAGTCCCTGAGTGGTCCCTAAGAGGGAAAAAAATTCCTTCCAAAATGCAGACGTAAATTGCACTCCCCTATCAGAGATGATGAGTTGGGGTGCCCCGTGCAATCTGTAAATGTGCTGGATGAAAAGTCTTGCTAAGGCCTTTGCAGTGGGAATCTTTTGTCAAGGGATAAAGTGCACCTGTTTGGAAAACAAGTCCGTGACTGTCCAGATAACAGTATTCCCATTGCTTTCTGGCAATTCCACTATAAAATCCATGGCTATTTCCCTCCAGGGGGCTGAGGGACTTGCCACTGGTTGTAATAGCCCTGGCGATGTCCCTTGCAACCTCTTTGCCGATGCACAGGTTGGGCAGCTGGCAACATAACTTTCTATGTCCTTTTTTATTGATGGCCACCAAAATTGCCGTTTAATTAAGTGTAAAGTTTTTATTGAAAAATTTTTTTATAAGTTTTTACAAAAACACAGAAAAAAAATAACAATACAAAAACGGAAAACAACATATACAAAAAACTAAACATAACATCCCCTTCCCCATCCCCCCCAAAACACCCCCCCTTCCCCCCCTGAGCTTCCCAGAGCAGAATATAGGCTTAATTAAAAAAGAATTAAAAAAATTATATATAAAAAAGAAAAAAAATAAGACTGAAATATATGTATATGTATATAGAAATAAAAATTATGAAAAAGCAATATGATATTTTTTATATCCAATTTAAATTGTATAAATTCTATCCATTTATCCCAAACAGCAAGAAATTTCTCTTGCGTTTGTTCCTTTAAGAAAGCCGAAATCTTTGCCATTTCCGCCAAATGGGACACTTTAAAAAACCATTCCTGCAATGTAGGCAAGGATTCCTTCTTCCAATATTGTCCTACTAACAGCCTTGCGGCTGTAATCAAATTTAACATCAATATAACCTCCTTTGTATCACAATCAGTAACTATACCCAACAAAAATAACTGCGGAGTAAATTTTACCCTCCTTCTAAAAATTGTCTGAATATTCCACCATATCTTAATCCAAAATGCTTTTATCTCTCTACACGACCACCAAATGTGATAATAGGTGGCATCCAAACAACCACATCTCCAACATTTAGGCTGTAAGTCCGGGTACATGAAAGACATTTTTTGTGGGTCAAGGTGCCATCTATAAAACATTTTATAAAAATTCTCCCTTAAATTCTGTGCCTGTGTAAATTTGACATTTCTTACCCAAAGTTTCCCATGTATCCAATGGGACTGATTCACCAAAGTTTTGGGCCCATCTAATCATACAATCTTTAATTAATTCCGTTTCTGAGTCCAATTCAACTAGCACCCCATAAATTCTCTTAATATGGGCTTGTCTTCGATCCTTCACTTGCTTAATAAGATTTTCATCTTCTCTAAGAAAGCCCACCTTGCAATCCACCTTCCATCTATCTGCTAGTTGCCTATATTGAAACCAAGAATAAATAATATTTTCTTGTGCTAACTCCTCCCGTAATTTTAATTGCCAATTTTGTCCATCCCATCTGAGTAGCTGTCTATAAAACACCATGTCCATTTTAACACCTCTTTTTATTCCTTCTATCGCATGCCAAGGTATAGCCCATAATGGTACTTTAAAATCACTTTTATAATATTTTCTCCAAATCCTAAGTAAAGAAATTCTTATAATGTGAGATTTAAAAGCCCAATCCACTTTTTTATTAAATATTAAATAGGCATGCCACCCATAAAGTAAGTCCCATCCCTCTAGATGGAGTATCTCGAGATTTGTCAAATTTACCCAGTCACTGATTAGTGTTAAAGCCACCGCATCATAATATAATTTCAAATTCGGTACCTTGAGTCCACCTCTCTCACGGAAGTCTTGCATAATTTTAAACTTAACCCTTGGCTTTTTCCCTGCCCAAATAAATTTATTAACACCCTTCTGCCATTCACTTAGATTAGTCTCATTCTTCAAAATCGGTAACATTTGAAACAAAAAAAGAAACTTGGGTAGAATATTCATTTTTATCACTGCAATTCTTCCCATGAGAGATAGTTGCAGCTTCTCCCAATTCTTCAGGTCTTTCTGTACACTAACCCACAACCTGTCATAATTATTTTTAAATAATTTTGCATTAGAAACAGATAACATCACCCCCAGATATTTTACCTTATTAACAATTTCAAAACCCGTCAAGTTAGCCAAAGTCTGCTTCTCCTGAATAGTCATATTTTTAGGTAGGATTTTAGTCTTGTTAACATTAATCCTAAAACCCGAAACCAAACCATATTGATGAATTAACTGTAATAACTTTACTGCAGAAATAATAGGTTGCGACAAAGTAACCACCAAGTCGTCGGCAAAGAGTGTAAAGTTTTTACAAATCCAAAATGCCCTGCTGATTTTGTGTCATGGCAAAGCTGCATGAACGTGATTCTTTGGGTTGTTGGTATATATAACTTTTCCCCTACCCAAGGCAACCCGTCTCTCATTGTGCACACATTTTTGTTTTTCTGGAACCATTCATCTGTATCCAAACTTTTTCTGAATTCAATTCCAGTTTGGCTGTCCAGTTGTGGTTTTAATTTGGCTTGGGTTCTTGTGGTTACTGGTGCTGCCAGTTGTGACTCTGCCATTCATTGGTCTAGAGTCTTGTGGTTAGTGCGCGTTATATTAGGCATGCAGAGATAGTAAGCAATCTGCAGGAGTTCTTTCGCCATGGGTAAAAATGGTTTGAGCTTAAAATGGAATGGTGAAATGAAAATGTCTGAGACCAGAGGGCCCGTTTGGGATTGAGTTCCGTGGAGTTTTCAGGGCTTTCTAAATTTTTGTGACGGTCCACACCTGGAAGGGGATTTGTGCCTTCCAGGAAGGTCTGCCACGTGAGTAATGCCCAACTACCCATAAGACTCTTTCTCCCCATACGGCCAGCGAGTTCTGTTCTCGTGAAGTTTCCTGGATGATATGCACAGGGGTTGCAATACTGCATCATCATTTTCTTGTAATAGAACATCACCCACTGCCACATCACTTGCATCTGCCTGTATTATGAAGGACTTGTCCATGTCTGGGTGCCTTAGTACTGGTTCGGCAGAAAAAAGTCTCTTTAGTCTCTCAAACGCTGCTTGGCACTCCATTGTCCATGTTAGTGGCTGGCTATGTTTTACTGAGGATGTTCCCTTCGTTTTTAGTAAGTTAGTGAGGGGCAAGGCTATCTGTGCAAATGAGGGGATGAATTGGCGGTAAAAATTTGCAAAGCCCAGGAAACTTCGTAGTTGCTTTCTTGTGCGGGGTGGTGCCCATTCTAATACTGCTCTGACCTTCTCTGGGTCCATTTCAATGCCCTGTGGGGATATGCGATAGCCTAGGTAGTCTATCCTTTCCTGGTGGAATTCGCATTTTGAGAGTTTGGCATATAGGTGAGAGGCTCGCAGCTTCTTTAAAACCGCTCTGACAAGTTTGACGTGTTCTTCTTTTGTTTCGGTAAAGATAAGAATGTCGTCCAAGTAAACAAGGACCCCCTTAAACAGGTGCTCCCTTAGAACGTCATTGATTAATTGCATAAAGACTGCAGGGCCCCCTTGTAATCCAAATGGCAAGACTTGGAATTGATAGCACCCCATGGGGCAGTTAAATGCAGTCTTCCATTCGTCCCCTTCCTTGATTCTCACGCGATAGTAAGCTTCCCTTAAGTCTAGTTTAGAAAAATTTTTCCCTTTCGATAGATGTGACAGCATGTCTTTCATGAGGGGCAGCGGGTATAGGTTGCTTTCACTGATTGTATTCAGGGCCCTATAATCCACGCATAAACGTAAAGAGCCACCCTTCTTCTCTCTAAAAAGGACCGGGGCAGCCACTTTAGGCTTGGCTGGCTCAATGAAACCTCTCTCCAGGTTTTTTTTTATAAATCTTTCCATTTCCTCCTTCTCCTTTGGGCTCATGGAGTATAATCTGGGCTTCGGGAGTTTTGCCTCAGGCTTGAATTCAATGGTACAGTCTGTGGGTCAGTGGGGGGGGGGAGCTCATTCGCCCTTTCCTCACTGAATACTTCAGCAAGGTCTCTATATCTTCTGGATTTCTGTTAATCTTTTTTCATCTCCTAGGATGCTTTTTCTATTCTGATTTGGTAGCCTTCCCTTGGGTGTTTTAAGTCCATAGGGTCCACCTTCGGGAATTTGATTTCTGTCGTCCTCAATTTAAACCAGGGGTTCCATTTATTGCAAACCATTCAAGCTCTAAAATCATTGGGCATTCCATACCTGGGGTCAACACAAAACGTTTGTCTCTTCATGAGTTGCCCAGGGAGAGGTGTTCTTGGCCAGAGTGGCTAGGGTAGCCGGCACCCCCCCCCCCTGCTATGGATCCATCTAGTGGCCAAAGAGAATTGGGTTCCAGTCTATGGATGGATGCCCAGATTCCCCATCGTGTGGCTAATGAGGGCAGCGGGTGCAGCCAGAGTCTATAAGCTTTCACCTTCACAGCTTCGGGATGGGGGGATTAATATAGTCACTGTTTTGAAGATGGGTGTGATGCATCCACTTACCAGGGGTTCGCCCTCCGAGCTGTCATCTGAGGCATCCACCGGCCCTGTGGTGTAGGCTGGAGTCCTTTCCCCTTGGTGAGCAGAGGTGGGGGTTTCTGCAATTTCCATCCTTCTCATGGCCGTTTCTTTTGGCTTAGCTGAATACTTTCCGGGTTTGTTGATTGGGGATCTGTCTGGGTTGTGCTGGGGGGCCTTTGAGCGGCATTCTACAGCTCGATGCCCTTCTCTTCCGCACTTGAAACATCTCATTTGCTTCTTGGCTGTAACGATGATTTCAATCGGTTGGTGTGTCAGCTCAGGCGGGGGGCGGCTCCATGTGATCCCGGCGGTGCAATCTCAATATGTAGATCTCTGCTTCCTCTGCCAAGGAGTCCATCTCAAGTCGAATGTGGGTCCCCTCGGGGCAGGCAAAGCAGCATATAGATCATAGTTTAGGTCCGTCTATTGAAACGGCCAAGGAGGATGTCTTCTGGCCAATTCAGTTTGCTGGCAATGGCTCGGAATTCTTGTGTAGACTCAGCCACTGGGCGTTTGCCCTGCCTCATCGTTGTTATTCTTTCACGGGCTTTGCGATCAGCCAGGGGGTCTTCAAATCGTCTTCTCAAAGATGACATGAAACGGTTGAAGTTACTGAGTTCTGGGGCATTGGAGTCATGCAAGTTCACTACCCAATCCGCAGCTGGTCCATCCAGGGCAGATTGCACGATCCGGATGCGGGCTTTGTCGCTGGGAACTGTCACGACAATATCCTCCATGTAGACTGAGGACTGGGTTAGGGAAAAACCCCAGCTGTTGGCGTCCCAGTTGAATTTCACCTCCACGGTGGAGGTCTGGAATGGATCGGGATCCGTTGTTTCGTTCCATTGGCCCATTGGACTGACGCCTTGAAGGCAGGCGTGATGACGCGATGTCCGGTCTACCCAGTTTTTGGATAGGCGTTGGGGGGTCAGGATGGTAGGTCTTCAGTCCAGATTCCAGATTGACAATCTGTGGCGGTAGGGGGGGGGCTGGGGCTCCTGGATCCAGTAGATGTCCCTGGGGGTATTGCAGGTTCCACGTCGCCCTCGGTGTCTCACCTTGCGGCTCCAGGAGATGGGGCGGCCGTAGGGCTCAGTATTCTCCTCTCCTAGGAAGCTGAGAGTTCTCTTCATCAGGTCAATAGCTTTCTCTAGGATCCAGTCTGAGTACGGTGCCCAGCTTCCTCCCTCTTCACTTGCGTGCAGGGATTTCTCCATCTCCTGCTTCCATTCTGGTTGCTTGGTCCCCCGTCTCAGGGTCACCTTTCTTGATTCCCCACTCACTCTTCTTTCCAACGCCCATTGACCAGCGAGGCTTGTGGTCCCGTGTCTCCACCACTTCTTCTCCCGAGGAATCTGACCTCTCGGATCCCAACATCTGGCAAGGTTCCAACTGGGTCAGCGGCTCTCTTTCCAGGGAGTTTTCCCCCTCTCTTGCTCCATTGTCTGACATGGTAAATTTTTGCAAAATCCCCCAGCAAGTGTCTCCCTTCCAGGTGGATTAATTTTGCAAGTCCTGTCTAATGTAAGGACCCACCCCACTTTGCATCTTAAGAAGACAGAACTCTTGGAATAATTCTTCCAACAGGAATCCTTTATTAAGAAGAAGTGGTTGCAGGCATGCTAGACAGGACTTGGGGTCCAAGCTCTCCCATTCAAGGTTTTAAGGGGTACCCCAGCAGTCCCACCCAATCACCCCCCCCTTCCAGTGATAGTTTCAGGCATCACAATTCCACCCACTTGCTCCTTTCTTTCGTCTGTATGGAGACTTCAGATAACTACATGAAAGGTAATTAGCTCTCTTTTGTCATGGTAAGGTTCTTTGATGCTATTTACATTCAAAGTCTCTCTTTGATGTTGCAATAAACACATTCAGCTCCTTAGAAGTCTACTGAAGGAAGTGAGGGCCATAAAGCCCCTTTGTTCTCCCCCTTCTCTCCCTCTTATGGCAGAATCCAGAGAAGGCAGAATTGGGAGTTTCTATATTTGATAATTAAAGATGAAATATAATTGGATTCTGACAATATGATTCATTTATAAAATAGTATATTTTATATGTAGTTGTGTGAAAATATTTATTGTTAACCACTTAGAGCCTCTGGGAATGGGTGAATACAAGTAAACAAACAAACAAATAGGTTGAGAGCTTTGTAACATGTTCATGGGAACCTTTAATTCAGTAGCTAAAAGAAGCTTAATGGGCCTAAAGCAGTGGTTCTCAACCTGTGGGTCTGGACCCCATTTGGGGTCGAACCACCATTTCACGGGGGTCGCCAGACAAGGCTGTCCGCCATTTTTTCCCCTTTTCTTTGGCCACGCTCCTGGCACCCGGTGATGTATAAGTAGTTGGGGGTCACCACAACATGGGGAACTGTATTATGAGGTCGCGGCATTAGAAACGTTGAGAACCACTGGCATAAAGTCTGCTAGATAGGCTTGGCTCAAGTTTAGATAACTTAACATCTATTTGTTGATGGTTCTGAATCAGTCTTCTGAGATGAACAAGATGTGCTGCCTCTCTTTACGTAAAGAGTTGGAAGAAGAGATTAAATGTAAGGAGAAGGCTCTTGTTTTAAATCCAATGAATAATAGTTTAAAGGTTTCTATAACTATGCTTAAGGAGCAATTTAATATGTTAATAGCTGGTCAGATTGCAATTAATTTGCAGTATATGAAACATAATACATTTTGTAATGCAAATAAACCTGGTAGGTGGTTGGCTTACCAACTACGAAAGAAACAGAAATCAAGGATTATAGAGAAAATAAATTATAAAGGTAAAGAAGTATATCAACAAAATTTGATCAAAAGGAGTTTTTTAGACTTTTATTCAAAGCTATATGCTCGTGAAAGTATACAAGTTTCAGATATAGAAAAGTATTTACAGGATGCACATTTTCCTAGACTTTCAAATGTTCAACGAGATGAGATGAATGGTTTAATTACTTCTGAAGAGATTATTTGGGCAATTAAGCAATTAAAGGTTGGTAAGGCTCCAGGTACAGATGGATTAACAGCAATTTATTATAAAATGTTATCTGAAGAAATGATAGAACCATTGAAGGAACTTTTTAATAATATTCTGTTGGGAGCAGAGGTACCTCCATCTTGGAAAAGGGCATTTATATCATTGATCCCAAAGGAGGATCAAGATTTGGCTCAGCCTAAAAGTTATAGACCTATATCTCTTTGGAATACAGATTATAAGATTTTTTCAAAAATATTGGCAAACAGATTAATGCAAGTTTTGAAGCAATTGATCCATAGTGATCAATCTAGATTTATAACTGGAAGATATATGAAATATAATGTAAGACAAATTGTTAATCTAATTGAGTACTTGGACAAGAACAATCAAATCCCTGTGGCTTTGATATTTTTGGATGCTGAAAAAGCTTTTGATCAATTAGATTGGCAATTTTTATTGAGAGTAGTAGAGAAAATGAATTTTGGGGATAAATTTTTGTATGCTCTTAAGGCTATATATCAACAACAATCTGCACAAATTATAATTAATGGGGGATTAACAGAAGCATTTAACATTGAAAAGGGTACTAGACAGGGATGTCCTTTATCCCCATTGTTATTTGTTTTAACAATGGAGATTTTACTTATTAAAATTCGAGAATCACCTAGAATAAAGGAAATAAAAATAAATAAGAATGATTATAAGTTGAGAGCTTTTGCTGATGATTTGGTTGTGACATTATCTCAACCGACAAATTCGGTTAGGGATCTGGTTGAAATTTTAACTCAGTATGGGAAAGTCTCTGGTTTCAAGGTAAATAATAATAAGACTAAAATATTATCAAAATATATGTCTATGAAGGAAAAGGATATCTTGGCTAAATTAACAGGTTTTGAAATAGTGAGGAAGGTTAAATATTTAGCAGTGTCTTGAATATTGGAATCCCAGGTATGGACATTTAAAGTCAATCAGATAAAAATAAAGAGCTCTGGGATGTAAGATAAAAGGCTTTTTTAAATTAATTGCTGAGCTTTCGTTAACAACCTGTTAGCATCATCAGAGCAAAGGGCTAAATGAGAAGGGGGAGTATGTGCATAAATTTACATAACAGTTAAAAAATGGTTGCAGTGAGGCATGTGCACATAACGTGCTTAAGAAGCTCTTAAAGGCATAGAGCAGTCAGTCTCAAGACTATTTTAAAAGTCGCGCTTGTCAGCTGTTTGGCGCATAGATCCAGCGCGCCTTTTAGCCAGCCTCTTGGATTGTATAGTTTGTTTGGTGTAGGGTTGCTGTGTGTGTGTGTTTTGTTGGGTACGGTTATTTGGAATGTTTGTGTGTGTTCGTTTGTTATGCTTATTAGTTGTGGGTGGTTTTGTGGTGTTTGGGAATTGGGCTGTAATATTTTGTTCCATTGAATGTGATAAATCATATTTCATTGCAAGGGGGAGTTTTCGTCTTGGTCTTAATATTCTGTTGTTATTAGGTGTTGTGTGTGTGTGTTTTGTTGTGTGTGAGTGTCTTGTGAGGTTGCAGGATTTATGTTTTGGATGTTTGTGTCCTGGATGTTGTGGTCAGGGGGGTTGTTATTTCTGTGTGTGAGAATATCAGAACATGGTGTGTTGGTTGTGTCAGTTTTCATGGTAGTGTTAGAATTATATTCTTTAATTAGGTCTGATGAAAAGGATTGTGTTGTAGTCTTGTAGAAAAATAAAAGCCTTAAAAAATAGGACTTTTACGAATTCCAAGGGTGAAAGAGAGGTTTTTATTTTTGCGCAAAAGGTTCAGAAGTGATTTAACAATCAGCAAATTTCTGAACAAGGGGGAGAGTCTAAACTAAAGCTTTATAGGTTTCTTTTTCTCAGGAACAAAGGAAGCATAGATGGAATCTTACATTGTATATGGAATCTACTTTGTGTAACATTCAGATAGTTTCTCACACGTTAGCTCTATTTTTCATGGGAATACAATGAAGACAGTTTTTACTTTTATACAATGTTTCTAAATATGCATTAGGTCATTCACGTACTGTTAATACAGCTTTTGGCTAACACAGCTTTCTTTCAGAAATTATGCAGACACATGATTTTTGCTTTTAGTGATTTTTTATTATTATTATTATTATTGATCATCGCACAGTCAGCCAGATGTTCAGACTGGATTTGGCATTTTGTCTACCTATCGAGTCCTTACCCAGGACCTGGGATAGGCAGATGTGGATGTTTGATGGTATTACAGATATCGTCGCAGGATGGAAGCAGTTCCTAATAAGGCCACCTTTTGCAACTGACTAATAGCAAATTTGTCAATGCCAATTGTGCTCAAGTGGTGCTCCAGTTGTTTTGGGATTGCACCCAAGGAGCCTATGACTATTGGTACTACCCTTTTTTGTCTTTCTTATCGACAATTGTTAAGTCTGGGGTGTTATGTTGCAGGTGCTTGTCTGTTTGAATTCTGAAGTCCCAGAGCAGTTTAATTTCACATGCAAGCAAGCCAGAACAGATGAAAGAAAAGAAGCTGAAGAACAAGAAGACCAAAGAATACCTAATCAAGAAATACCACTTAGAAACAAGGAAGATCAAGGAAGCACTGGAAATAATAAAGCAACAAATAACAGCTATATCCAGGAAAATCAGTATATATGAAGCTCGAATTGCAAACTATAGGCAGAACCTCCAATTTCAATCCAATCAGAAACGTTTCTACCAATCCATCAATGGAGAAACTGCAATGAATCAGTCAGTACCTGACAAGGAAGAAACAGTGCAGTTCTGGAAGCAGATATGGGATAACCCAAAGAAATACAAAAGGATGCGACTTGGTTAAAAGAGGTGGATGCAAATAAAACAGAAGTTGAAATGAAAGAACTAGTAATAACAACAAAAATGATAGAAAAAAGAGCAAGGAAAATCAAAAATTGGGGTCCCCCCCCCCCCCCCAGCACCAGGTGACAGATGAACTCAGGGTTTTGTTAAACATCTAACTGTTTTTACACCATTCATTGCCAAGCATTTCAACAATATCTTACATGGAGGCGAAATTGAAAAATGGCTACAACTGGAAAAAATCTACCTAATAATGAAAATCGTCAAAGGGGGCAACACCTAGGCAACTACAGGCATTACCTGCTTACCACACTTTCAAATTACTAACTGGTGTCCGTAGCTTATGCAGTGCACAGCATCTATTGAAACAATCTCTTTCCACCTGAGCAGAAAAGGAAACTCACCCAATAGCAAGTAACAAAAGATCACTCCTCTGACAAAATATCTTGGAAACTGCAAGAGAAGGGACACCTGAATGTGGCATGGATTGACTACAAACAGGCATTTGACTCTCTTCCACATGATTGGATAATAAAGTGCCTAGAAATAACAGGAGTCAGTAGAAACATCAGAAAATTTGTGCAAGATCGATGGCACAATGGAAGACACAGTTGCAAATCAATGGTGAGAGGCTGGGAGAGGTTAATATCAAAAGAGGAATATTTCAAGGAGATTCATTATCACCATTACTATTTGTTATTGCACTGTTTCCTCTGTCAACAATACTGAATAACTCAGGACATGGCTATCAAACATCACAAACATCTGCCAGACTATCCCACCTCCTTTATATGGATGATCTGAAGCTGTATGGACAAACATCATCTGAAATAGAATCGCTGCTCAACATTGTCCGTATATATAGCCCAGAT
This sequence comes from Crotalus tigris, assembly GCF_016545835.1. Lineage (NCBI taxonomy): Eukaryota > Metazoa > Chordata > Lepidosauria > Squamata > Viperidae > Crotalus > Crotalus tigris. The sequence goes on from NW_024097814.1 coordinate 18,727, forward strand.
ATTGTAATGGAGTTTGGCTTGGACAAATGTGCCACACTTACTATCAAACAAGGAAAAATAGTGAAAACTGAAGGAATCAAGATGCCCCACGAAAATAACATTAAGAGTCTGGATGAGGAAGAGTACTACAAATACTTGGGTATCCTCAAGCTGACAACATCAAGCACACTGAAGTTAAGAAAAAGATTAGAGGTGAATACATCAAGAGAGTGAAGAAGATCTTAAAGTCCAAACTCAATGGAGGAAATACCATAAAGTCAATCAACACCTGGGCAATACCAGTCATTAGGTACACAGCTGGAATAGTGGACTGGACTCAAGCAGAACTAAAAGCAATGGATAGGCAGACCAGAAAAATAATGACAATGAATCACGCCATTCATCCACGCAGTGACATTGATAGACTTTATCTACCAATGCAAATAGGTGGGCGTGGAATGCTACAAGTACATCAGATTGTTGAAGAAGAAAAAATGGCTTTGGAAGAATATCTGAAGAACAATGATGAAGATGCACTGAAATTAGTATATCAGGAAGGCTTACTAACTACTGGAGAGACCAAACTGGCCTACAAGAAGGACCAAATGAAGAACAGAATAGAGGCATGGGAGAGACAAAGTACTACATGGCCATACTTAAAAACATGCTGTGGAAGCATATATAAACAAGACACTGTGCAGATGGCCTTAAGAGCAGAAAATTGAAGAAGAGACCGAGGTACTAATTTCTGGCTGCACAAGACCAGCTTAAGGGAACAAATGGCATACAAGTCAAATTGAGAGACAGCAACAGACAGTAAGTGGCCGTCCTATGCAAAGAAGCTGAAGAACAGTGGAAACCCCCACTTTTGGTTTTTGTAAGCTGTGCAATAAGATTGCACAGACTGATTACAAAGCAGCTGCAATGACAAAGTAGCAACAATGGTGCAATTGGAAAATCTGCCAAAAAATATCATTTGCCTGTAAGCAAAAACTGTGGATGATTTTATTATGGATCATCGCACAGTCAGCCAGATGTTCAGCCTGGATTTGGCATTTTGTCTACCTATCGAGTCCTTACCCAGGACCTGGGATAGGCAGATGTGGATGTTTGATGGTATTACAGATATCGTCGCAGGATGGAAGCAGTTCCTAATAAGGCCGCCTTTTGCAATTGACTAATAGCGAATTTGTCACTGCCAATGGTGTTCAAGTGGTGCTCCAGTTGTTTTGGGATTGCACCCAAGGAGCCTATGACTATTGTACTACCCTTGCTTGCTTTTGCCACAGTCTTTCTATTTCTATTTGTAGGTCTTTGTATTTTGTTATCTTCTCCAGTTCTTTCTCTTCTATTCTGCTATCTCCAGGCACTGCCACGTCCACTATCCAGACTTTTTTGTCTTTCCTATCGACAATTGTTAAGTCTGGGGTGTTATGTTGCAGGTGCTTGTCTGTTTGAATTCTGAAGTCCCAGAGCAGTTTAATTTTATCATTTTCTATGACTTTCTCTATTTTATGATCCCACCAGTTTTTACTTACAGGCAAATGATATTTTTTGCAGATCTTCCAATGCACCATTGTTGCTACTTTGTCATGCCGCTGCTTGTAATCAATCTGTGCAATCTTCTTTCAACAGCTTACCAAGTGGTCCACTGTTTCTTCAGCTTCTTTGCATAGGCGGCACTTACTGTCTGTTGCTGTCTTCTCAATTTTGACTTTGTATGCATTTGTCCTTAAGGCTTGGTCTTGTGCAGCCAGAATTAGTCCCTCGGTCTCTTTCTTCAATTTTCCTGCTCTTAGCCATTGCCAGGTTTTATTGGTTATCTGCTTTCCCAGCTATTTTTTTCATGTATTGGCCATGTAGTGCTTTGTCCTTCCCATGCCTCTATTCTGTTCTTCATTTGGTCTTTCTTGTAGGCCAGTTTGGTCTCTCCAGTAGTTAGTAAGCCTTCCTGATATACTAATTTCAGTGCATCTTCATCATTGTTCTTCAGATATTCTTCCAAAGCCATTTTTTCTTCTTCAACCATCTGATGTACTTGTAGCATTCCACGCCCACCTATTTGCCTTGGTAGATAAAGTCTATCAATGTCACTGCGTGGATGACGGGCGATGATTCATTGTCATTATTTTTCTGGTCTGCCTATCCATTGCTTTTAGTTCTGCTTGAGTCCAGTCCACTATTCCAGCTGTGTACCTAATGACTGGGATTGCCCAGGTGTTGATTGCCTTTATGGTATTTCCTCCATTGAGTTTGGACTTTAAGATCTTCTTCACTCTCTTGATGTATTCACCTCTAATCTTTTTCTTGACTTCAGTGTGCTTGATGTTGTCAGCTTGAAGGATACCCAAGTATTTGTAGTACTCTTCCTCATCCAGACTCTTAATGTTATTTTCGTGGGGCATCTTGATTCCTTCAGTTTTCATTATTTTTCCTTGTTTGATAGTAAGTGTGGCACATTTGTCCAAGCCAAACTCCATTACAATATCTTGGCTATATATACGGACAGTGTTGAGCAGCGATTCTATTTCAGATGATGTTTTTCCATACAGCTTCAGATCATCCATATAAAGGAGGTGGGATAGTCTGGCAGATGTTTTTGATGTTTGATAGCCATGTCCTGAGTTATTCAGTATTGTTGACAGAGGAAACAGTGCAATAACAAATAGTAATGGTGATAATGAATCTCCTTGAAATATTCCTCTCTTGATATTAACCTCTCCCAGCTTCTCACCATTGATCTGCAACTGTGTCTTCCATTGTGCCATCGATCTTTGCACAAATTTTCTGATGTTTCTACTGACTCCTGTTATTTCTAGGCACTTGATTATCCAATCATGTGGCAGAGAGTCAAATGCCTTTTTGTAGTCAATCCATGCCACATTCAGGTTGGTCTTCCTTCTCTTGCAGTTTTCCAAGATCATTTTGTCTATTAGGAGTTGATCTTTTGTTCCTCTGCTGTTGGGGCGGTTTCCTTTCTGCTCAGGTGGAAAGAGATTGTTTTCAACTAGATGCTGTTGCACTGCATCAGCTACTACACCAGTTAGTAATTTGAAAGTTGTTGGTAAGCAGGTAATTGGCCTGTAGTTACCTGGTGTTGCCCCTTTTGCTGGATTTTTCATTATTAGGTAGGTTTTCCCAGTTGTTAGCCACTTTTCAATTTCTCCTCCTTGTAGTATATTGTTGAACTGTTTGGCAATGAGTGGGTGTATAACAGTTAGATGTTTCAACCAAAACCCATGCAGTTCATCTTCACCTGGTGCTGACCAATTTTTGATTTTCTTTGCTCTTTTTTCTACCATTTTTGTTGTTATTACTAGTTCTTTCATTTCAACTTCTGTTTTATTTGCCTCCACCTCTTTTAACCAAGCCGCATCCTTGTTGTATTTCTTTGGGTTATCCCATATCTGCTTCCAGAACTGCACTGTTTCTTCCTTGTCAGGTACTGACTGATTCCTTGCAGTTTCTCCATTGATGGATTGGTAGAAACGTTTCTGATTGGATTGAAATTGGAGGTTCTGCCTATAGTTTGCAATTCGAGCTTCATATCTACTGATTTTCCTGGCTATAGCTGTTATTTGTTGCTTTATTATTTCCAGTGCTTCCTTGATCTTCCTTGTTTCTAAGTGGTATTTCTTGATTAGGTATTCTTTGGTCTTCTTGTTCTTCAGCTTCTTTTCTTTCATCTGTTCTAGCTTGCTTGCATGTGATCTTAACTTGCTGATCTTATTTTCTAGTCTAACCTTCCATTTTTGTGGTGCACTGTTTGTTTGTTTTTCTTCTTTGTTGATTTTGCATCCCAGGTATTCTGTTATAACTGCAGCTGTGCTGTACATTAGTTGGTTTGTTTCTTGCAGTGAATTGGTGCTTATACTTGATATTGCAATATTTGCATCTTTTAATGCTTGTGCTAGCTGTTTCTTTGGAACAAGCTTCAATGCAGGTAGCCTTATTCTGTTGTTTTTGTGCTGTTCTAGATGCTCAGTTATTCTTTGTTTCAATTCTTTTATTTCTTTAGTTAGAGGGTTTTGTTCTTCCTGAGGTAGAGGTGCCTGATTTCCAAATGAGAACAGTTGTATATCTCTGCTAGATTCCTTCACTGCCAACTCCCCCTGGTTTGCCTCTACATTCTGAATTACTTCTGGTAAGGCTTTGATTTCTTTGCCCTGGGTAAACCTTTGCAGTTCGTCCAATTCTGTTTCTGTGAATACTTTATTTCGTGTTATAAATCGGCGTTGATCTGCTAGTCTCTGTTCTGTTATTTCTGATTCTGGATGTTGTTCTTTCCAGAACTGGTGCATTCGTTTTAGATATCCTCTTCTTGTTGGACTTGATCTGTAGTAACAGATCATTATTTCTTTGTTTTCAATCACTGTGTATCTGCGACGGGTAAACACCTTTTCTTCCAGTAGTTCTGCAGCTGCTGGCCCTGGTTGCTCAGCCAACAGTCCTGAGTCCTGTAACCCATTTTTCACCAGATATCCAGGAACTCCAATATCTAGCGCGGACCTTGTTAACCCGGGCGACGTCCGAGCCGGTATGGCATTCTGCAATTTACGTCTCACCATATTTTTTATGGGAGAGACACTCTTTGTCTGACTCCTCTGATGAGACCTGTCCAGTATGGTTGAACCTCTGGCATAGCTCTCATCTTCCTCAGAGTACACAAGCCCCACAACCACGTCAAGGTATTATTGTTGTTGTTGTTGTTATTATATCAATCATCGCACAGTCAGCCAGATGTTCAGACTGGATTTGGCATTTTGTCTACCTATCGAGTCCTTACCCAGGACCTGGGATAGGCAGATGTGGATGTTTGATGGTATTACAGATATCGTCGCAGGATGGAAGCAGTTCCTAATAAGGCCGCCTTTTGCAATTGACTAATAGCAAATTTGTCAATGCCAATGGTGTTCAAGTGGTGCTCCAGTTGTTTTGGGATTGCACCCAAGGAGCCTATGACTATTGGTACTACCCTTGCTTGCTTTTGCCACAGTCTTTCTATTTCTATTTGTAGGTCTTTGTATTTTGTTATCTTCTCCAGTTCTTTCTCTTCTATTCTGCTGTCTCCAGGCACTGCCACGTCCACTATCCAGACTTTTTTGTCTTTCTTATCGACAATTGTTAAGTCTGGGGTGTTATGTTGCAGGTGCTTGTCTGTTTGAATTCTGAAGTCCCAGAGCAGTTTAATTTTATCATTTTCTATGACTTTCTCTATTTTATGATCCCACCAGTTTTTGCTTACAGGCAAATGATATTTTTTGCAGATCTTCCAATGCACCATTGTTGCTACTTTGTCATGCCGCTGCTTGTAATCAGTCTGTGCAATCTTCTTGCAACAGCTTACCAAGTGGTCCACTGTTTCTTCAGCTTCTTTGCATAGGCGGCACTTACTGTCTGTTGCTGTCTTCTCAATTTTGACTTTGTATGCATTTGTCCTTAAGGCTTGGTCTTGTGCAGCCAGAATTAGTCCCTCGGTCTCTTTCTTCAATTTTCCTGCTCTTAGCCATTGCCAGGTTTTATTATTATCTGCTTTCCCAGCTATTTTTTTCATGTATTGGCCATGTAGTGCTTTGTCTTCCCATGCCTCTATTCTGTTCTTCATTTGGTCTTTCTTGTAGGCCAGTTTGGTCTCTCCAGTAGTTAGTAAGCCTTCCTGATATACTAATTTCAGTGCATCTTCATCATTGTTCTTCAGATATTCTTCCAAAGCCATTTTTTCTTCTTCAACCATCTGATGTACTTGTAGCATTCCACGCCCACCTATTTGCCTTGGTAGATAAAGTCTATCAATGTCACTGCGTGGATGAAGGGCATGATTCATTGTCATTATTTTTCTGGTCTGCCTATCCATTGCTTTTAGTTCTGCTTGAGTCCAGTCCACTATTCCAGCTGGCTTGGACAAATGTGCCACACTTACTATCAAACAAGGAAAAATAGTGAAAAATGAAGGAATCAAGATGCCCCACGAAAATAACATTAAGAGTCTGGATGAGGAAGAATACTACAAATACTTGGGTATCCTTCAAGCTGACAACATCAAGCACACTGAAGTCAAGAAAAAGATTAGAGGTGAATACATCAAGAGAGTGAAGAAGATCTTAAAATCCAAACTCAATGGAGGAAATACCATAAAGGCAATCAACACCTGGGCAATCCCAGTCATTAGGTACACAGTTGTTGTTGTTATTATTATTATTATTATTATTATTATTATTATTATTATTATTATTATTATTATTATTATACTTTATTCTTCTTTATTCTATGTTATTCTATTTCTTTCCCATATTACTCCCCCCTTTGGAAGTTTTCCAGCTTAAACTTCCATTATTCTACCTCTGATTCTGGGTCTCTTGAAGGTACCATTTTATATTCCCATAAGGCTAACATTGTTTCATGTTTTGCTGTTAATTGGGCTGTACTTTCTGAGATCCTCTGAATCATGGCTATAAGACAGGGGAGTAAGCAAGGAATTTAAATACATCCTAGAATTAACAAAACTTTCAGGCCTACAAACCTTCATAGTCATAGCAGCTTTGTTAATTCCAGGATCCATAGCAGTGGTCTCATTGGTTCCAGACCACCATTTACCGTTTTCCCACATCCCTGTGCATAGGAGGTCACCTACTGCTACACAAGATTCTGTTTTGTTTCTTGAGTAACATACATGTCCTACCAAGTTGGAAGTGAGAGCCCAATCACTATCTTTCCCACTTGTATAGGTTAAATTATTATTTTTAGACATTTCTAGTACCTTGGTATAATTTAACTCTTGTGCCTCCCATGGCCACCTTTCTCCCATGTTTGTTCCACCACACACAAAACAGTTAGACACGCCTAAAGTATGGGCAATGTCTTCTGCTAACTTAACAAAGGTATTGGTTACATGTCTAGGTACTTCAGGAATATGTAGGTTCTCCATTTCCTCATAATATGACCAAAATAATGATTTTTGTTCTGGTCTTTTGGTTGCAGTTATAATTTTGACTTCTATTTCTGACATTGGGTCATAGCCATTTGTATCTATTCCTATCCCAAACATCCATTTCTTACTTTCCCACCTATTTTGTTCTAGGAACCAACTGCCATTCTTGACTGTGAGAGTCACCAAATTACAGTTATCCGTTCCACAGGAATTTGCTTTTGTTTCATTCTTTTCAAACAAGATGTGGTCTATCTCTTTTGGGTCTTGGGTATGCCACTTAATACATGACCACCACTTACATTTGACCGCACATCCATCTGGTGGGCACAAGTACTTATGTTTTGGGATAAAGTTGTGAATATTACCGATCCCTCCGCAACCATATGTTGGAGTCCAATAATTAGCTGCTTTGCAAACATCAAAGGTGACGCTAAAACTGGAGTGTGGATTGGATTTCCATTGGGAGATCCCTAAGAGTGCCTGGTCCTTATAGCTAGTTCTTGTTCTATGTGTTTTGATTTGTAAGGCCCAATGATCAGGATCAGACTTCAGGTTATAACACTGATATTGGACACCTTTTCTACAAACTTTATATGTAGTTCTATTGTATGTACAAGAGTCAGGAGAACTATCTTGGCACCCTTCTGGTTTAACTGTATGGTAAATCAAAGTCTTGGTTATCTGGATTTCTTGTTTTATAGTTTTGATACAGTTTTGACAACCTTGGTTTCCCTGTGTTTCTGCTCTTTCTTGGTGTGTGCTACTCAATAATTCTTTATTAGAGGGTTTCTGCATTATGACCTCTCGTGTAGCCATTGTACTGATTTGTGTAGGAATGTGTGTGCATATTAAATAATTAACAAATATTATGAGCTGTAGAATCCTCATATCTTCCACCGTGCGTAGAGAGACAGCTTCCTGGGGTGTCTCAGCAAGGTTGTTGATCACACCATGTCTTGGGAACCCGTTGTTGTATTTCTTGTAAATTTCAACACCAAAGGCTTGTCAGTCTTGTCTACTTTGTAGGTCACCAGATCTGCAGGTGCAGCTGCTTTCACTCTACTCCAGTGGTTCTCAACCTGTGGGTCAGGACCCCATTTGGGGTCGAACGACCATTTCACGGGGGTCGCCAAACAAGGCTGTCCGCCATTTTTTTCCCTTTGGCCACGCCCGTGGCACCTGGTGATGTATAAGTGTTTGGGGGTCACCACAACATGGGGAACTGTATTATGGGGTCGCGGCATTAGAAAGGTTGAGAACCATGTTCTACTCCAATGGATCCAAGACTTTCCTTCCAAGGTTTTCACTGCCAAAGGAGAACACATAACAACAGTATACGGTCCTTTCCATCTTGGGCTCAAGGGATCTGATTTCCAGTGCTTTACCCACACTCTATCTCCTGGCTTGAACCCATGTGTTGCTGTAACCACTGGAGGGGGTTGTTGTTCCATCATATAATGGCGCAATTTTGAAATGGCCAAATTATGATCTACTCCCCCCTTATGTGACAAGTCAGGCCAGCCTTGACTGTCAGGTTTAAACAGGCAAGGAGGACGGCCAAACATGAGCTCATAAGGACTAAGCTGTAATTTAGTGCGGGGGGGGCAGTCTGATTGCATACAAAACCATAGGCAAAACATCTGGCCAATGTAAATGAGTTTCCAAACAAAATTAAGTAATAAGTGTTTTAATTGTTCTATGAACCCTTTCCACTCTAGCAGCCGATTGAGGGTGGAAAGAACAATGAAATCTCCACTTAATTCCTAATGCTTGGGCTAAAGCCTGATTGATTTGGTGTACAAATTCAGGGCCATTATCTGATGAAATCCTAGAAGGGCAACCAAATCTAGGAATAATTTCTTTAAGAAATATTCTGGCAACCTGTATAGCTTTCTTCTTTACAGTTGGAAATGCTTCAATCCATCCTGAATAGGTATCAATTATTACTAACAATGCTACATATTTCTTACTTCTAGGCATATCAGTAAAATCAACAACAACATAGTCCATAGGAAAATAAGCGATTGGTTGTCTGCCAGGTGGTATTGGCATTAAAGTTGCTGGGTTTAAAGTTGAGCATTGTTGCAGTGTAACTTGTGGATTTTCTAATAAAAGAGCCTGTATTTTATGCATTCATTGATTACTTATCCATAAATGTCCTTTATTGTCAATGATTGTCTGCAAGACATGACTAGTATAAACAGTCACTGGAGCTGAAAAGGTTAACTTGTTTGCCTCCTGCAGTAATAGCATAACTGCTGCTAGAATTTTTAAACATTGGGGCCAGCCCTGGGAAGAAATGTCCAGGTGTTTTGACAGATAAACGACAGGGCAGTTCCAACTTCCCTGTTTTTGGGTAAGGACCCCTAAAGCTACATTTTGTCTTACATCCACATAAAGTGAAAATGGCTTAGATATATCAGGTAGTCCTAGGGTGGGGGCTGTGGTGAGAGCCTGTTGCAGTTGTCTCATTGCTTGGGTTTGTTCCTCTTGCCACAAAAGAGGTTCTTTTTCTGGTCCCCTTAAAACTTGGTACAATGGTTTAGTTGTAAGAGCGAAGTTAGGAATCCAAATTCTACAGAAGCCTGTAATTCCCAAAAAGGCTCTAACTTCCTGTTTTGTTTGTGGGATGGGAATCTGTAATCCAGCTTGCTTTCTTTGGGGGCCCAAAGTTCTTTGTCCTTGTGAAAGTTCATAGCCTAAATACATTACAGTCTCTTGAACTAATTGTGCTTTCTTTTTGGATGCTCTATAACCACAGTCTTGTAACAATTGGAGCAGTCTGGATGTGTTTTCAAAGCAATCCTCCCTGCTTTGGCCAGTTACTAAGACATCATCGACATATTGAAGGTAACAATCCTCTTGTCTGACTAACTTCAAATAAGCAAGATCTTGGGCTAGAGCTTGACTAAAGCAAGTTGGTGAATTTTTAAATCCTTGTGGTAGCCTGGTCCAGGTGTATTGAGTTTTAACCTGTGTTTTTGGATTAGCCCATTCAAATGCAAAGATTGGCTGACAATTTTCAGCTAAGGGGATTGTGAAAAATGCATCTTTTAAGTCTACAACTGAAAACCATTTAGCAGATGCAGGTATTGTGCTCAAAAGAATATATGGATTAGGAACAGTTGCATGTAGGGTTAGGGTCAAGTTATTGACGGGATGTAAATCCTGTGCTGGTCTCCACTGTCCGTCAGGCTTACGAACAGGTAGAATTGCAGTATTCCAGGGAGACAATTGTTCTAATGATTTTTGCTACCAAGTATTTTTGGATTAATTCTTGAATGGCAGTGGCAGCCTCTGGAGTACAATATCGTTGAGGCATCCTAACAGGATATGCCTGTGGCTTTAGCTTTACCATAACGGGTGTGGCATATTTTGCAAATCCAGGGGGATTATCCTCTGCCCACAGGAGTGGGACATTAAATTGTTGCCAATTAGAATTTCCCATTTCCTTTCCTGTTTCTGTTACGATCATTAAACGCCATATTTCTTCCACTGGGTGGTGCACTTGCATTAATTGTTTTCCATGGTCAAAAGATATGGTTGCTTTAAGTTTTGTGAGTAAATCTCTGCCTAATAATGGGATGGGGCATTCTGGAGCATAAAGAAATTGATGTTTAATGACTCCTTGTCCCACTTGGCATGTTAGGGGTTCCAGGAGTGGTCTGATTTGAGTTTCTCCAGATACTCCCTGAATTTGGATAGTCTGCTTTGATTGCTTGCCAATGGATTTATTTAGGACAGATCTGGTGGCTCCCGTGTCAACTAGCATCGGGACAACCTGTCCTCCCACCCATATTTTAACAATGGGCTCTGGGGATGGGGCGATAGAACCCTGTCCTCTTCAGTCTTCCCATTTCATGTCAGCTAAGCCGATCATGTTTTCTTCTTTTTCCTCTGTCTGATTGGGATAAATTGGATGCCCTCTTCCTTTGAAGCTCTTTCTGAAGCCTCTCTGGAAAGTCCCTCTAAATCCTCTTCCTCTCCCTCTTCCATACTGGCGAGATTGTCCCCTGGGTTGGCCATTCCTCTGGGGGCACTCCCTTTGCCAGTGTCCTTCTTGTTTACAGATGTCGCACTGATTGGGTCCTAGGCATGTTCCTCCCAATGCCACGGCTAACATTTCAACTTTCTTTTTTTCTTTTTGATTGATTTGCGTTCCTCCTCCCTGTCACGGTTACGGAACACTTTCCTTGCGATTTCCATAATCTCTGCTATATTTTTTCCTAAGGCCCCTTCTGTCCGCTGTAGTTTTTTTCATATATCTGGGGCAGTCTGGGTAATAAATCTTTCAATTAGGAGCGGGCGGTTTTGAGCCGTCTCCATATAAAGACCTGTATTTACTTTGTAAGCTTCTATTAATCTGCTAAGGAAAGCAGTTGGGGATTCATTTTTCTCCTGCCAAACATTGGTTACGGCAGAATAATTAACTGGGCGGATGGCTGCTTCCCTTAAAGCTTCTAAACATAACATCTGATAAGCTTTTAACAAAGTCTGATGTTGGACATTATTGGAATTCCAGTCTGGTCTCTGTTCCACAGCGTCTGTATTTCTGTGTATCTCATAATTAACTCCTCCTTCTGGATGCCTTCTGGCTAAAACTTTGATTTTTCCTAATTTATATTTTTCTCTACCTTCAACATCTAGTAAAGTAGCGATAAGCTGTTGGATATCATCCCAATTAGGATTATGAGTTTGAATGATATTTGCAAATAAATCAATTATCTCTTGGGGTTTTTCTGAAAATGGTCCAAAATGTAATTTCCAATTCAAAAGGTCTGTGGTTGTAAAAGGAACATATTGTAGCATTGAAATATTAGTGTTATCTGGTCCAGAGACCAACACCTCTCTTAGAGGGGCTATATTTTCTTCTGTTTTTATTTCTGCCTTGCTCCTGGTTTGGCTAGAAACTGATGTCTTGTTTTCTTCAAAGTTATTCAAACTTTTATCTGTCTCTTGAAGGGATCCAGCTGTTGCTAATTTTCCTTCCTCACCGGCTTCTGGCTGAAATTGGGCTTCTCTTTCAGGCAGAGGGGGTGGAATTTGCTGATTTATTCTCCCTTCTTCTCTTCTAGGAATGTAGGGGGATGGTGGTCTGGGCATTTCCTCCCTATCTTCCTGGCTGAAAATCTTAGCTTTTGTTTGAGGCTTGGCTTTTTGGCTTGCCAAATATATCTTTGCACACTCTATCTGACATTTTGCTAACCATCTGGGTCTCTGTGCAATGTTGATTTTCCACTGGTCAATATAGGGATACTGGTCCCAATAACCATTTCCAGTCACAATTTGATGAACCCGTGCAACGAGTTCGGGATTTGCCGATCCCATTTTTGGCCACCCTACGCCCAGGGCAGTCTACTCAGATTCACAGAATCTTTTTAACATGGCTGGATTTGGTTTTGGATCTCCATAATCCCTAGAAAAACCCTTTTTGAAATTCTTTAACATGCACTGGAGTGGCATCTGGTCAAAGCTCTCATTTGACTTTTTCCCACCCATCTCTCTAATACACTACCATCGATCACTCAGCATGAGCTACAATGGTTTAACCTCCCCACACAATCCTGCCTATTGAAGGCTTAAGGACGACACCTTTGCCTTCTAAGGGGTGATCAATCCCTTCTTCCAATCCAAAAGGGATCAGGTTTTTTTCCCTGTTTTACAATACTTGCCTGCAGGCATTTTCCAGACTCCTTTGTTGATTTAAGACCTGTCTGTCACCCTCACGGATCCTTAGACTGGAATGCTTCGTTGATGGGTTAATTCCCTTTCCTCCCGTCGAGGTCTCCCTGCAGTCAAGAACTACGGAGCCGGCTTGGAGCTGTCGTCGTTTAGGAGAGGGGCCCCCACCAGGGCAGTCCGTCTTGGAAGGTTAAATTCCTTTTCTTAAAAGCCCTTAAAAATGTCCCGGCGGAGAAGTCACCATAAATCTTGTAGAAAAATAAAAGCCTTAAAAAATAGGACTTTTACGAATTCCAGGGGTGAAAGAGAGGTTTTTATTTTTGCGCAAAAGGTTCAGAAGTAATTTAACAATCAGCAAATTTCTGAACAAGGGGGAGGGTCTAAACTAAAGCTTTATAGGTTTCTTTTTCTCAGGAACAAAGGAAGCATAGATGGAATCTTATATTGTATATGGAATCTACTTTGTGTAACATTCAGATAGTTTCTCACACGTTAGCTCTATTTTTCATGGGAATACAATGAAGGCAGTTTTTACTTTTATACAATGTTTCTAAATATGCATTAGGTCATTCACGTACTGTTAATACAGCTTTTGGCTAACACAGCTTTCTTTCAGAAATTATGCAGACACATGATTTTTGCTTTTAGTGATTTTTCATTATTATTATTATTATTATTATTATTATTATTATTATTATTATTATTCTACTTTATTCTTCTTTATTCTATGTTATTCTATTTCTTTCCCACATTAGTAGAAAGGATATCTATTGTGTTGGTTTGGGGTTTGATAAGTGGGTGGGGTGATGTTTTTGTGTTATTATTGGTGGGTTGAAGTGTTTAGGTATTTTATGTTTTTGTAAATGTCTTTTTAGGGTTTGGTAAGGAGGTAGTAGGTCTATGTGTCTATTAATAGAATGACAGTCTGAAAACCAAGCTTCTTTTAAAAGACGGCCTCCTTTGATGGAATCATGAGCAATGACTTCTGCTCAATTCCCAATTCCCAAACACCACAAAACCACCCACAACTAATAAGCATAACAAACGAACACACACAAACATTCCAAATAACCGTACCCAACAAAACACACACACACAGCAACCCTACACCAAACAAACTATACAATCCAAGAGGCTGGCTAAAAGGTGCGCTGGATCTACGCGCCAAACAGCTGACAAGCGCGACTTTTAAAATAGTCTTGAGACTGACTGCTCTATGCCTTTAAGAACTTCTTAAGCACGTTATGTGCACATGCCTCACTGCAACCATTTTTTAACTGTTATGTAAATTTATGCACATACTCCCCCTTCTCATTTAGCCCTTTGCTCTGATTATGTTAGCAGGTTGTTAATGAAAGGTCAGCGATTAATAAAAAAAAGCCTTTTATCTTACATCCCAGAGCTCTTTATTTTTATCTGATATTTAGGAGTATATATTATAGCTTCTAATGTTAAATTGTATAAAAATAATTATGAGACATTATGGGTTAAAGTGCAAAAGGATTTAAATGATTGGAAAAAAATTACAGTTATCTTTGTTGGGGAGAATCTCAGAAGTTAAAATGAATATTCTTCCAAAGTTTCTTTTCTTGTTTCAAATGATACCTATTTTGAAAAAAGATGTTAATTTGGAGGAATGGCAGAAGGGGATTAATAAGTTTATTTGGGCAGGGAAAAAACCAAGAGTTAAGTTTAAGATTATACATGATGCATGGGAAAGAGGAGGACTTAAGGCGCCTAATTTAAAATTGTATTATGATGCGGTGGCTTTAACGCTGATTAGTGATTGGCTCAACTTAACAAATAAAAATATCCTTTCTCTTGAAGGATGGGATTTATTATATGGATGGCATGCATATTTAATTTATGACAAAAAAGTAGATCAGATTTTTAAATCTCATATTTTGAGAAGTGTTTTGTTGCGTGTCTGGAAGAAGTATTATTATAGGTTAAATTATAAGATTCCAATTTGGGGGATTCCTGGACACGCAATAGAGGGAATATCTAGGGGAGTGAATTTGGATAGGATTTCTTATAAGGAATTACTTAGTTTGGTAGGGAAGGATTGGCAACTAAAGTCTTTAACTGAGCTGAAGCAAGAAAATATTGTACACTCTTGGTTTCAGTATAATAAATTGTTAGTTAGGTGGAGTTTAGATCAAAAGGTTGGTATTACTTTAGAGGATGTGAATTTGGTAAAACAGATTAAAGATCAAACTCGAGCCCATATAAAGAGAATTTATAATGTTTTAATAGAATTGGATTCTGAAATGGAGTTAGTTAAAGATTGTATGATTAAATGGGCTCAAAATATTCAAGAGCCGATTTTATTGGATACATGGGAGACAATTTGGGTTAGAAATGTAAAATTTACCCAAGTGCAAAATTTAAGAGAAAATTTTTATAAAATGTTTTATAGATGGCATTTGGATCCCCAAAAGTTGTCCCGCATGTATCTTAATTTACAGTCCAAATGTTGGAGATGTGAAAGTTTAGATGCAACCTATTTTCATATTTGGTGGACTTGTAGAGATATAAAAGCTTTTTGGATTACGATTTGGTGGAACATTCAAAAGATTTTTAAGAGAAAGATAAAGTTTACTCTGCAATTATTTTTGTTGGGTATTATGGTTGATTTTGATGTTAAAGAAATTAATTTGATGCTGAATCTTATAACAGCTGCAAGATTATTGGTGGGGCAATATTGGAAGAAAAATTATTTGCCTACTATGGAAGAATGGATGCTTAAGGTGTCTAATTTAGCAGAAGTGGTGAAAATCTCCGCCTATTTGAAGTACCATTCACAAGAAAAATATATTTCAGTCTGGAGAAGATGGATTGATTATATTCAAAAGAAATATGAGACTGAAAAGTATTATCTTGCTTATGAGTAGATTTTAGATTATTATTAATAGTTTAATATGGTCGAATTTATATTATTTTTAGTGTTATGGTTTAATTATATTATTATTTTTGTTTTTAATTAGTTAACATTTGTTTTGAAAAGGAGTTAAAGTATGTTATAGATTGATTGATAGTATAGTCGGATAATGTTTGTTAGATTATGATTGCTTATTTGTTACCCTGTAATCAGGTCTGGGAAGTGGGGGAGGGGGGAAGGGGTGAGAGGGGTTTGGGTTATATTGTATTAAATTTGTAAAACTTTTAATAATAATAAAAAAAGATGGGGCTGCCTCTCTTAATATCATATAGAAAATTGATTTTTGGTAGTAGAATATTACTTCATCACTAACAAAATGTCCAATCAGTTACAATTTATGAAATAAAGGAGGTCGCAGGGCAGATTTTGTACTATATATAGCAAGCTCAAGAAGTAAAACTACACTGATTTTTTAAAAAAATTCATTTATGCTAGTTAGAGTAAAAATACTGTACCTTGAAAACCCTAAAACTAAGGAAGATTTATAGCAAGCCAGTTTGACACTTTCCCGATACGTACCTCTAAACAATGCTGCCTTTTCTTGCACCCACTGAATTCTTCCTCCCCCACCTGTTTCCCTTAGTTTATCAAATCAGTTCTAAATGGCTACTTCAGTCAGTCTAATGGCACAACTCATTTATCAACAACAGCAAAGCTGTGAATGGAAGGCTTCTTTCAACCTATCACCCAGCTGGAGATGATATAAGTAGGGTATCTGTGTCTTGCTAAACAAGGCTATGCTGTAAATGGTTTTCTGATATTTAGTATAATATGTTGTGTTACCTTAGTCTTTGTGGATAATGAACAATGGCTTAATATATTGTGCAAAACCAGCCAATCATACCTCATTCAATTAATAGATTTAATGTGATAGCCATGTGGGAAGTCAGCCCCCCCCCAGAAGGAAACATTAAAAAGGGAGAATATTATGTTTCCTCAAAGAATCTTAAAAGAGGCAGAAAAGCATGCCCAGTTTTCTTAATAGCCCCAAGTCTCCCTCCCCCAAGCAGAAACCAGCTCTGTAGAAATGCAGATGTAAATAATCCAGGAAGGTTGGAGGCTCCCAGCTAGAAGCTTAGGAAGACAAAGACACCTAAAATCTTCATATCCCACCCAAACTCTTAAGATAGGACATAATAGGATTAACCCACAGATGGCAAAGGGCACACTCAGACTCAGCTCAAAGTTCATGCCACAGGAACAACTCCAAACAAAAGGCTCCAGAGGGTTTAAAAACTCACTCCCTTCATGTGCTCTCTCTCTTTTCTTCCAGAGCCATTTTCCTGTCTGGCTCTCCTCTTCAATAAACTGCAACCTTCTTCCTAAAGCAGTTGCCATGCTGTTTATTCCCAGCTTGGACTGAACCATGATGAAGACTTTTCCTTCAACAGCCATAATAATGTTAGGATTTCTAGATGGAAAGTTTTTTATTCCATAATAGCTATACTCATAGCACTGTAGATAATTTAAAGAAAAATCTTGAGGTTTGAATATTGATTTGACCAGCAGGCTAGCTATGCTGTAATCTTGTTTTAACATATTTTTCATCACGATAAATGAATAGGTTTTATATGAATACATGAATTTTACTTGCATCATGTAATAGAGGTAACAGTTGCAAACTCTGACTTTCTGTATATTTCTACTCAGACTTTTAAGTTTATCACTGAAGAATCTATTTTAGGTTTCCTCACATACTAAACTAAGTGGAAAAATTATTTTGAGTCCTTAGTAATAGTTCACCAGAAAAACTAAATTGGCATCTGCTTTATATTTCCTGGCTGAAAAAGATTTTTTCAGTGAAGATATGTTTTTAATCTTGGAACCCTTTTCTGAATTTTTGCTTGAGTCGTGTAATGGTGCATTAAGTAGTTTTATTTTTCCTATCTTTAATTTTGGCTGGTTTTAATGCCCATATTAATTTTAGATGTTAGTATTTATTTTATCTGTATTTTATTATATATGATCCTGACAACCATTGCTGTCAACAGCTGGGCCAGTTGCAATCTTGGAATTCTCTTTTAATAGCCTTAGGACAGGCATGGCAAACTGCCGGCCCATGGGCTGGATGCGTCATGCCGAAATCATGCCCACCCCATTGCCGGCAATGGGGAAAAAGTTGCAACATATTGCGCAATGTCACATGATGTCACGAGTTTGACATGCCTCCTTAGGAAGGCCTTCTGGTTCTGGTATTAAAATTTGAGCCATGCTTTGTCATTATGAAGTCATAAATATATAGAGACAATAATATATATCCAAAAATCTAAAATAAGCCTCTCAATTTTTTTTCTAAAATCCTAGCTGTGTTCATTTATATAATGTGTCCTCTTCTGTTTTGTTGTCCTTATTCCCCCTCAAAAAATATTAAGTGTGGTCATTGCTCATCAAAAGAATGCATAGCCAGCTATATAGCAATATATCTGTAAAAATAAAGCATATCTTTATAGTTTTTCCTCTCTGATGTTGTGTGCTTGGCTCCTGAATGTAGATACTATTTTCCTAATTTTATGATTATTGGTATGGAGCAGTAAATAAAAACTTTTTTCCTCATTTCTTCTAAAATCAGAACTCAGATCTTCCAACAAAACTGTATGATTTAGTTTATGTGGGTCATTGTTATACAGAGTATGATGTTGGTGCTGTTAGATGTCTTCAAAAAGCTATTAGATGTGATTCTGGTACATATTCATAGAATTCTCTTCTTTATTTGGAATAGCAATAGCACTTAGACTTATATACCACTTCACAATGCTTTACAGCCCTCTCTAAGCAGTTTATAGAGTCAGTATATTGCCCCCAACAATCTGGGTCTTCATTTTAATGACCTCGGAAGGATGGAAGACTGAGTCAACCTTGAGCCGGTAAGACTCGAACTGCCAAACTGCTGGCAGCCGGGAGTCAGCAAAAGCAGCCTGTATTTTAACCACTGCGCCATCAAGGCTCCTGATCAATGGATTTCAACTTCCAGAATTTTGTAGCAAACAAAAGATTTCTGGAAACTAAAATTCATAGATATGGAATTGTCCAAGCTGCTTTAGATAGTAACTGGAATTCAGAATGCAGATTGGAATAATTTATTTCATCATATTCTGAAAACCCTCACAATGATAATAAGATGACTAATAAAAGAGGAGTTCAGACTTCCGGTTTGCCATTGCAGCTCCTGCGGATGCATGGAGGTGAGCTCCGTCTTCAGCGTCCAATTTTATCCCACTGGGAGACCCTGGAAAGGGTCGAAGGTCCCCCTGTAGGGGCGATGAGCAAGGAGAGAACCCCCACTTGATCATGGAAGGGCAGCAGCTCTGCTGCTTGATCTGGGGCAGCTCTCCAAACCGGCGGGGAAAAGACCGGCCATAGCAATATGGCTCGTCACTAAGCTGTTGACAGCCGAAGTCAAAACTACTACCAAGCACCTTTAAAGCAACGCGGATGAAACTGGGTGAGTTCTGATCTTCTCTTTAAGTCTTTAAATATTTTTCTTGCAAAAGCTGCCCAAAGTATTTCTCCCCTGTGAGGAGAGAGGGAAGGGAATTCTTACCCCACCCTCTAAGAACAGTGGTGACTGACTACCCAGGGGAAATAGAGCGATTATAAAAATAACTTTATTTTAATTGGATGCATATAACTTTGAAGTTTGGGGACTAAAAGTTTTCCTATTCTTACTGGAGACGTTGGTTTTTATCTAAAAAGAAGAGAAATAAACCTTGAAAAACTATTATTAAAATTCAGAACCTAAAAAGTTTTAAATGGCATCGGTGACATCTTGTGGCAAAGTATGGTACTACAATTTGTTATTGACTAAAAGAGACTTGGTTTGAAGCCCAGAATTTAGAAAAAAACTCTCTCGACCTTGACAGGTACCAGCTGTGAAAAACTCAGCTGTAAAGAAAGAACTGCAGGCCGGTATATCTGGCCTGTTTGAACTATGAAGATAAACCTTTATTGATTTTCAGAGTTATATGTGGGAAATTGTTTTCCTATTTCGTTACATGAGAAGTATCTGTTATTATATGAGATGATGGAATACTTTGGACAATCAATTCTTACTTGGCAAACAATTTCCACTATAAAGACTACCTACAACATGTGAAATAGATGTCCCATACCGAGCTATAAAAAACAAACTATTTTTAATGTTTGATTTTAAAATCTTCAACTTAATAAATTATCAAGAGAAAATGGATGAAGATCAGGAAAAACATCCTTTTTATGTTGAAATCAATACATGAAATCATTCTTTCAGCATGTAACAAAATAAGAGGCAACATAAAGGAACAAGATGCCAGCTTAAATATACAAACCCAGATCTTGACTACAACCAAAGAACTAACAATGCAGAAGGTAACAAGAGAAATGGAACAATTAAATACTAAGACAGAGGACCCAGCTGACCAACTGATCCAGCCAATGGGGAAATTTGAAAAGAGAGTGACAACATTGAAAATGGAAAAGGCTTTTTACATAAATCAGAAGAAACCTGAGGAAAAGGAAGAACAGATTGAATGGAAAATAAACTTATCAGGACGATTGTGGGAAATTGGAGCAATAGGGAGGCGATTAAATGAATACAATTGGGCTAGTTCTTCCCAAAAAACCCCCCTGTAATTAAATGGTCTTTCTTATTTCAAATAATACAGATAATAATAGAGGGAGAACTGTTTGAGGATTCAAAAGTACTGACATAGAAGGTTGGCAAAGGAAAAAAAGCCAGAGTAAGGCTGAAAGAAACTAGGGTTTTGATTTATTAGAGGGGATTCTATACTGTTGAAGGGTTTAATATGATGGAAAATATATAATTTTTAGAAAATAAAGTAACATTATAATTGAATAGGTAAGATGTGTAATAAGATTAATAGACTTTTGGTTTAATACGGTAAAAAATAGAAAATGTTTAGAAAATAGAATAAGATTATATACAAATAGATAAGCTGTCCTTAATAATATTAAAAATACGAATTCCGGTTATACACATATCGTGAAATTGATAAACAAAAACAATCACCAGGATAAAATCATAAACAAAGCTGTTTAATCTACAAAAGTACTGAGCTTTCATCGGCCACACTGCCGACATCGTCAGAGTATAAAATGTTGGATCCAGAAGTCCGTTTTTATGTGACTGGCTGCCTCTGCGCCTTGACCCTCGATTGGGTCATTGGTCCGCTCATTAGCATCTGCCGTGTTGTTCTTAAATATTTAGAATATTAGATTTTGTTATAAAAAGGGGGAAATGTAGAAGTTGAGATAAGGGAAACTCTAGTCACCTAAAGCTTGGAAATTATAACATACCAAATGTTAAGTTGAATATTGAGGGGAAATTAAAGCCTGGGAAAAAAGCAATAACAGGACATGGATTGTATATAAAGATTGAATGCAAATACAACTAAGATATGCATGTTAAATTTTTTTGATAAATGTAACAAAGATGATTTTACTTAGTAGATAACAATAAGAACTATATTAGTTCAATATGAGATAGTAGATATTAAGGGAAAAAGAGAGGAAATATCTAATGATGTAACTTGAGATTTGTGCTAAAGATTGAGATATATTATGGAATTACTGATTACCCAGTCACCATGTTGCTTTTTAAATGTTTAATTGTAAAATTAGAAAACTAATAAAATGTTATAAAATAAAAAATAAAAGAGGAGGTCTTACATCACTCAGCATTCATCACTGTTTTAATTTAGACAAAAATAAGCAATTATAAACTATTATGTAATTATTTTTGGGATACTAAAATTGGGGTCGAATTGTGTTTGCTATTACATTGTATCTCAAGGCTATGCATTTAAAAATACATTGTAATATATATTAGCATGAATGAAACACCTTAAAATATTTAAAGCAGTTGTGTCTTCTGGAAAGCTCCACACAGGTGCTGTGAAGGCTGTTTCCAATAGTTTGCAAGTGTGTATGCATGGTATACCGTATATGCCGGTGTACAAGGCGACCCGGCGTATAAGACGACCCCCGTCTTTGTCGCCGGGCCTCAGTCCTAGAACGTCGTCTTATACGCCGGAAACTACCAGTATTTCCGGCGTATAAGATGACTCGGCATATAAGATGACCCCCGTCTTTGGCGCCGATTTTAGCGCTTACAGAAGTCTTATATGCCGGCATATACGGTACTTCCTGAAAGTTTCCCAGCACCCTTTTTTTTTTACTTTATTCTTCCCATTGCCTTTTTCTGTTTGCCAAACTCTTAGCCTTTTCAACAGATGGTTCTGATTTTTTAACCTTAATCTTCTATGTCCACCCTTGAATACAGATGCAATCTTATATTCTGAAAATTTAGGGATTAGTAATTTCTGCTCTGATAGCTGTTCTGTCCTAGTCTAATTGTAGTAGTAGTAGTAAAGTTGGAAGGGACCTTGGAGGTCATCTAGTCCAACCCCCTGCTCGGGCAGGAAACCCTACACCATTTCGGACAAATGGCTGTCCAGTCTCTTCTTAAAAACTTCCAGTGTTGGAGCATTTACTGCTTCTGGAGGCAAGCTGTTCCACTGATTAATTGTTCTCACTGTCAGGAAGTTTCTCCTTAGTTCTAGGTTGCTTCTCTCCTTGATTAGTTTCCACCCGTTGCTTCTTGTCCTGCCTTCAGGTGCTTTGGAAAATAGCTTAATTCCCTTTTCTTTATGGCAGCCCCTGAGATATTGGAATACTGCTATAAATAACAAACAAGAAGGTTCTTGATTTTGCAATGAGGAAGAGTTTTTTGCAGGTAGTGCTTATCTTACAAATGGACATTTGATGACTTTCAAAGTTATGATGGCCCCAGAAAGGATGCTTTATGGCCATTGCAAAAATATTGCACACTCCCCGCCATTACAATTGAACATTTTCATCAAACAGATTCCTAGAGAAGAAGTGGATCCTCGTGTCTAGGAAGCTGTTTCATGGTTTTAGCTCTCAGGAAGCTAAACCAATCAGCTTGGTGCTGCCTGCTGCTCTAGGAATCTCTGCAGGAATGGGGAAAAAGAAAGTCTGTGTTTCTGTATGTGTGTGTATATATAAAAGAGGAGGGGTGAATTTGAGAGTAAGCAAGAAGAGCAGAAAAAAGTGAGGTAAAAAGAAAGGAGGGGTAGACCAGTTGGAAGAAAGAGAAAAAGAAGAAAATGAAGGGGGAGCAAATGAGCTTTGTCACACTTTTTTTTCTCTAGTTCCCTCCTGCCATGCCTGTTGTACCACACATACTGTTCCTAGGGTGTGGGGTGTGTGTGTGGAATTGACACCACGCAGTAATAGTTATTGAAAATATAATCCAATCCAACAGTTTATTTTCTGGGAAACAAGGCTTCTTATTTATTTCAGTAAATTTCTACCACTCCTAAGCAGTTGTGTGTTTGGATTTCAGCAGGTGCCAGAATAGAGAAACAGCAGTGTAATATAAAAAGTATAATGTAAGGACTTCCGGTGGATTTTGCGCGCGCGATGGCGGCTACTTTGTAGCCGTCTCTCCTGGGTAAGTGTAAGAACCGCTATGAGCAGCAGACATCAGCTGTTCAGCGGTTCAAAATCCCCCTCCCGGGCAAAGGGGGAGGTAGAGAGTGTCTGAATAGTGGTAGAGCCTCTTTTGCACCCCCCAAGTTTTTTGGGGGGGGGTGAAAGGAGTGCTCCCACGGAGTTCAGACTTGTCTCCGCTTCCCAGCTGTTTTTGTCCTTAGGGACAAAACGAGCCGCTGCAAACACCTCCGTGCTTAAAGAGAACTGGTGAGTTTTTTTATAAACGGACAGAGCTGAGCAGAGGATTTAGTTTTTGCTTTCTTTGATTTATTTGGATTTTAAGTTTTAAGACTTGCTTATTTTTATTCTCTCTTTTTATTTTTCTTTTTTTGTTGAAAGGGAAAGTAAAATGGCGATCGGCAAATCTCTTGGTGTTTTTTTTTTTTTTCTGAAGTTAGAATGCTGACCGGCAGGCTTTTTGGTGTTTCTCTTTCTTTCCTTTCCCTTTCCCTTTTTATTTTCTTATGATTGGAATCGTTGTTTTTGGTATCTCTAAGTATTTTTTTTTGGAACGGACTTTTTCTATTTAATTATTTTTTTTTCTTCTCCCTTTTTTTTTTCTCTTTGAACTTCCTTCTTTTTATTGTAATGACCCTTTTTTGAAGGACTTTTTTCTGTTTAATTTTTTGCAATTTTTAAGAAGGAGTAAAGCTTTTTTTTAATTCTTTTTCTCTTCCTTTTTTTTCCCCTTTTTTCTTTTTATTATAATGACCTTCTTTGGAGGGAGTTATGATTTTTGAAGGAATTTTTATAATTTTTTAAGAAGGACTAAAGGTTTTTCTTTAAGATGGCTCCAAAGCGTCCAGGGATTTCTACAGCTTCTAAATCAACAGTTTCACCCTCTTCTGGGGGTCAGCTAATAACTATGAAGGATTTGCAAGACATGATGGGAGATGTTATAATTCAAATTAGGGCAGAAATGAAAAAGATTTTAGAGGAAAATAATAAGATCTTGAGACAAGATTTTGTTTTGGCTTTAGAAGGAGTTGCTTCTGTTCTTGAAAAGGTGAACTCCCATGTGGAAGAGGTAGCTGAAAAAGTGGACATAATGGAGGGGAAAATTGAAAGTATGGAAAAAGAAATGGAAAATGAGATTCTTATGCTTCAATATGGACAAATGGAATATGCCTTAAGAATCAGAGGCCTGGGAGAGTCTTTGCAAGGAGATCTGAAAGAGATGGTTGCAAAGGACTTTGCATTGATTTTGAATAAAGAAAAAGAGGGAATACTTAATGAAATTGAAAAATTATTTAGGGTTAACTCTGTGGTGGCAGCACAGAAGAATCTGCCAAGAGATGTGGTAATTTACTTTGGTAAAAGATCTTTACGCAATGAAATTGTGCAAGCCTATTATAAGAAGAGATTTCAAATTGCTTCACAAGATGTTATAATTTTTAAGGAGATCCCATCTAAAATTTTAAGAAGAAGAAAGGAGTTTGCTTTTCTAGCAAATGAACTTAAAAAGAGAAAAATTCTATTCAGATGGGATGTTCCGACTGGAATGGTGGTGAACTACCTGGGGACATGTCATAGACTTAATACTGTTTCTCAAGCCAAAGATTTTTATACTTCGGTCCTGGGGGTATGTTCATCGCCATTTATTAGGTCTCAACAAGTCCAGATTGAGGAGCAGAAGACAACTTGTGTAGCATACAATTCCAAAGAAAAGCAGCAACAGAAGAAGGTTAAGGAAGTTTCATATTCAGTGGTCTCTGAATCTCTGGGAGATGTTAGACCTACAAAGTCTTTGGAGCAATCTTCAAGGGTGGAATTGCTGCCTGAAATGGAAATTGGGAAATCTCAGTTTGAGGGGCATCAACAAGAGAGGAACGGGCAGAGGATAACTTGTACAACTTACAATTGTAAAGATCAACACAAGGAGGAATTTAAGGAACCCTTACCTGTATTGGCTTCGGAGTCGATGGGAGATTCAGGAATTTTGGAGCAGTCTCCTAAGGCAGAACTTGCAGTATTTCTTGCGAGTTCGATACAAGAATGGAGAATGGAAATGGAAGAATGGAGAATGGAAAAAACTGGAATGTGAATAATTAATAATAATATTAATATAATTGAGACTGATAAGGATGCAGTTTCTTACGGATGGAATTTGTTATTGGTGAAGATTGAAATGCTTAATGTGTTTATTATGGATAGGCGTATAAGGGAATTTTGTTGTTTTAAGTTTTGAACCTTTAATGATAATATTGTTTAAATTTGTGTTTTGAAGGGATTATAATTTGTGTTTAAGTTTTAAGTATGCTTAAATTTGGTTTTTAAATATTATTAATATTTTTAAGAGAAAATAATTTGTTTAATTAAATGTTTAGATTTGTTTAGGAAAGAAAGTAATGTTTAAATTTGTGGTTTTGGAGGGAGTTTATATAGAATGATGATTGTATTTAGATTTGTTTAGGATTTAAAAGTGTTTCTAGTTTTTAAATATTATTATTAATATTTTTAAGAGAAAATAATTTGTTTAATTAAATGTGCTTAGATTTGTTTAGGACTTATAGGTTTTTTAAGTTTTTTTCTTTTTGGATAGGAGAGAAGATTATGAAGATTGAAGGAAATATGTATTTACTTTAAGTTTTTTAAGAGTATTTAGTTTTAATGGTATAACAAAGGTTTATATGTTTATTTTTTTGTTTTAGGATAAAGAAAGAGGGAGAAATTAGATTTTACACTATAGATATAGATATTCAAAGAAAGTAATGTTTAAATTTGTGTTTTTGGAGGGAGTTTATATAGAATGATGATTGTATTTAAACTTGTTTAGGTTTTAAAAGTGTTTTAAGGTTTTTTTTTTTTTAATTAAGCCTGTACTCAGCTCTGGGAAGTCCAGGGGAGGGTTTGGGAGGTTGGGAAGGGGGGGGTGAGGTAGGGTTGGGGGGGTATGGGAAGGGGATTTGTTTTTGTAAAATTTAAAAAATTTTCAATAAAAAAAAAGTATAATGTAAGGAGAGTGACCATCACAGATGGGAGGGGGAGATCCTGAGAGGCTCATTGCAGGCTTCATGCACATGTCTCTCTGCTCTGGAGCTGAAAATCCTGCATGCAGTGAGGAGTTTCAGCACCAGAGCAAAGCCTCAGGATTTCCCCTATCTCCCTGAGTCATCCTGCACTCCTTAGCTGGGACTCCATTGACTTAAAGACACATGAGATTGTTTAACAACTGCAATTGGAAGGGGCGTTGGTCTTACCTGAACGCCTTTTCTCAGTACGGAGATGGAGAATCCACCAATGGGTTTTCTCTGTCTGCCTGCTCTTGAGACCAAGTAGCCAAAACTTGACACGCCCCCTCTTCCTGTGGAATCCATTCTTAACAAGGGTGAATTGGCTGAAGGTTGACGAGGTATTGGCTCTCAGTTCCCTAATAACGGCCTGCTGACCTTGGGATGGGTGTGGATTCTCCATCTCCGTACTGAGAAAAGGCGTTCAGGTAAGACCAACACCCCTTCTCCAGTACAGGAGATGGATAATCCACCAATGGGACGTACCAAAGCATCACTGTCCCGAGGGGTGGGAGACAGATAAAGCCACTGAGACAACTTGCTGGAGGACCCTCCTACCAAAGGAGGCGTCCGCCGAGGCAAAGCAATCGATTTTGTAGTGGCGTACAAACGGGGAAAGCGAAGACCATGTTGCAGCCCTGCAAATTTCCTCGA
This sequence comes from Crotalus tigris, assembly GCF_016545835.1. Classification (NCBI taxonomy): domain Eukaryota; kingdom Metazoa; phylum Chordata; class Lepidosauria; order Squamata; family Viperidae; genus Crotalus; species Crotalus tigris. The sequence goes on from NW_024097814.1 coordinate 45,434, forward strand.
TGGATGCCTGGGTAGCTCATGCCGCCGAAGTTGCAGCGCTTCGAGTGGAATGGGCAGTGAGATGGCTTGGCGCGGAAGAGACGATACCTTGTACGCTTCCGCGATACAGTTTCGGATCCACCTTCCAATGGTGCCGGCGGAAGCTTTCCGCCCCAAGGTGCCTGTTTGGAAGGACACAAATAGAGCCTCTGACTTGTGGAAGGGTTCCATACGTTTTATGTAACGCTGCAACGCTCTGCGGACGTCCAACGTATGCCATTGCCGCTCCCAGACATGTGTTGGGTTTGGACAGAAGTTTGGGAGGATTACTTCTTGTGTCCTGTGAAAAAGTGAATTCACCTTCGGTATGAAGGAGGGGTCTAACCTAAGGACCACCCTGTCATTGTGGAAAATGCATAGGTAATTTCTGACTGACAGTGCCGCCAGTTCCGAGATTCGTCTGGCCGATGTGATGGTAATCAGAAACGCCACCTTTAGTGACAGGTGTCACAAGGAAACGGTCGCCAATGGTTCAAAGGGTGACCGAATGAGAGCATGAAGAACTCGCGGTAATTCCCAGGATGGGTACCTGTGAACTACGGGAGGTCTGGTGTTATAGGCACCCTTGATAAAGGCGCGAATCCTGGGGTGGTGAGCTAAGGGAACTGAGTCCATGCAGGTGAGGAGGGTGGACAGGGCCGCCACTTGCCTGTGGATGGTCGCGGGGGCGAGGCCTCTGTCCAGTCCCTCCAAGAGGTAATCTACTATCTGAGGGATGGAGAGTTTGTACACGTCAAACTGCCGCTTCCTGCACCAAAGGCAAATTTTTTTCCAAATGGAATCATAAATGCAATTTGTTGCTGAACGGTGTGCCGCTTGAATCATGCTAATGGCGCCAGGAGAGAATAGTTCCTGTGTCATTATCTGGCGCTCAAGTGCCAGACGGTCAACTGTAACCATTGGAGTTCCGGATGACGAATGGTTCCCTGGTGAAGGGACACTCGATGAGGAGGAATGTTCCACGGGGGCGACTGAGACAGGTTCATCAGGTCGGCGAACCACGGTCTCTGTGGCCAGTATGGTGCCACTAGGATCACTTCTGCCCGCTCGTGTATCAGCTTGCGGATAACCGCTGGTATGAGTGGGAGTGGGGGGAAGGCGTAAAGTAGGCCTTGGGGCCACTGAGTTCTTAAGACGTCCGCCCCCTCCGCCCGCGGATTGAAGTAGCGGGAGTAAAATCTGGGGAATTGGGCATTGTCTGACAATGCGAACAGATCGACGATCGAGTGCCCGAACCTGTGGGAGATGTCTAGGAACAAGTCCGGGTGTAGCCCCCACTCCAAAGGGTCCACTGTGGTGCGACTTAGGAAGTCCGCTTGTTGGTTGTTGACTCCCGATATGTGTTCCGCTCTTAGCGACTCCAGACTGGACTCTACCCAGTTGAATAGGAGTCGCGCCTCTGTCATGAGGGTTTTTGACCTGGTCCTTCCCTGCCGGTTGATGTGTGCCTTGGCTGCTACATTGTCTGTTAGGACTAGAACATGGCGGCCTCTGATTCTGTATCTGAAGTGTTGCAGAGCTAGGTGGATTTCCCTGAGTTCTAGCCAGTTGATGTTGTTCCTCAGGTCCGCAGCGGACCAACGTCCCTGCACAAACTGAGAATCCAGATGGGCTCCCCAACCGTACAGACTGGCGTCTGTAATGATGGTAACCCTGTCTGGTTCCTTGAAGGGTGACCCCTTGGTCACGGCCCGAGAGCACCACCAGCGTAGCGCCCTGCGGATTTGTGGCAGAATCCTGACTAGGTGATTGGATGTGCTGGTGTTCTGCCATTGGTATGGGAACAGAAACCACTGTAGGTCCCGCAGATGAAACCTGACCCAGGGCACTATGGTATGCAAGATACCATCTTGCCTAATAATTGGGAGAGGGTTACTATCGGAGCTGAGCGCTGTCTGTATACCCGGCGAGCCAGTTCCCTGATGCCGGCCACCCGCTCCTGGGAGAGATAGACCATGCAGTTGGTTGTGTCTATTGAGGCCCCCAGGTGCAGCAGCCTGGACGAGGGAACTGTCTGGCTCTTCTGGAAGTTTACTGAGAATCCATGTAGTTGGAGAACGCGAATGACGGTCCTTACGTCCGCCTGAGCTTTCTGTAGGGATGTTGCTTGGATTAAGATGTCGTCTAGGTAACATTGGATGCGTATCGGAATTTTTCTCAGGTTGGTGGCCACCACTGCTAGTATTTTGGTAAATACCCTGGGTGCCGAGGACAGGCCGAAAGGAAGAGCCCTGTATTGGAAGTGTTTTCCTCTGTAACAGAAGCGTAGGAACCGACGGTGACGTGGGTGAATGGGAATGTGAAGGTAGGCTTCCGTGAGGTCTATCGATGCCAGGAAGTCTCCTTGTCTGATGCTTCCCAGGATGGACTGAAGGGATTGCATCTTGAATTTTTTGTATGTTATGTAACGGTTGAGATTTTTTGGGTCGAGGATTGCCCTCCATCCTCCTGAGGTCTTGGGAACCACGAAAAGGATAGAGTAAAATCCTCTGCCTCTGTATTCCGCTGGGACTGGTTCTATGGTGTGAATATCCAACAGGTGTTGGATGGCCTCCTGCATGAGTCTGCGTTTGATGGGATTCCTGGTGAACCGGTCTGGGGGTGTGACCAGGAACTCCAGGGACAACCCGGACTGGATGGTTTGTAGTACCCAGTTGTCCGTGGAGGTCTGTTCCCACTGGTGGAAGAAGTGGGCTAGTCTTCCCCCAATGGGTAGGTTGGTGTAGGAGTCATTTGGTCTTCCGTACGGATGACCCGTTCCACGAAATGGTCATCTCGACTAGTTTTGTTGCCTGGGCCGGAAGCCCGGTCTGTCGTAGGGGCGGTCGTACGGCCTGTCCTGCCTGGGAGTGAATGGCTTGGGGGTCTGGCTGATAGGCGTGGTTGTCGGTTGTCGAATGGACTGCCTACGAAAATAAGGTGTGGGACGTTTGTCAGACCTTTTGTTTAAGTGTGCCATGACCTTCGACTTGTCCTTGTTCTCTACAAGATAAGGGGTGCTGCTTGAGTAAGGATCGGTCGCTAGGCGCCACTTAGCCTTTGTGTCGGCCTGCCAGTGTTTTAGCCATAGCATTCTCCTGGCAATTATGTTGGATGCTATGGATCTGGATAAAAAAATGGCCGACTGAAGCGTTGCGTCTGCGACATATTCCGTGGCTGCCACCATCTTAGCCAGGTCCTGGTGAGTCTGCATGTCCTCCATAGGAACTATGGCTTGTAGTTGTTGTAACCATATGAGGGTGGTCCGGACAAAAAAGGAGGCCAAGGTAGCTGCTTTTATGGCCCATGCCGCTGTCTGGTGGGTTTTGCGAAAGGCTTGTTCCCACTTTTTGTCATCTGCCTTAAGGGCCTCCACTAGGTCCCCAGCCATGGCTGTCTGGGAGACCAAGGGGGTCCAGGCTACATCTACCTTAGGAATTTCTAAGGCGTCGTTGAGATCTGTGGCAGTGCTGTACAATTTTTTGTCCGTACCCACTCACTGATGGGAAGGAAGCGAGAGAATCCCATTGCTTCTTGATCCCTTTCAGCAAAATGGTGGGGCAAGACATGTGGTGGTGCGTTGTCACCTTTTCAACGAATATAGGTCTGGACGTGGTGGCCGGTGTCACCTGCGGTTGAGGGAACTGGTCCGTCCCTATGTCTGCAGTGACTGTGGCCTTGCGGAGTATTGTGAGGAAGAGGTTGGGATTAAATAACCCCCCTGAGGGGGGCTCAGGGGGGAGTTCCTCATCCTCTGACATGGTAATCTCTGTTGCTCCTCCTCTTGTGGTGAAGAGTAACCACTCATGGAGGACTGGGCCGGGGAGGCGGGCTCCTGAATGCCTGAGGATTCTGTGGGGAGTTCAAAGGGTGGCATGGCCGAGGTGGGGGCCCCCTGATCGTGATGGGCAGAGCGCTGTGTTAGGGCTCGGTCCACCACTTTGGTTAATAAGGCCTCTAGCCATCTGTCTGCCCAGATGTCCCCTATGTCGTTACCTCTGAGTGTGGTGACCGCAGGTGGTGAAGTGGACTCAATGGTTGTGCCCGCAGTCGTGGTTGTTTGTTGGGTCGATGTGGATGGCGGCGGTGTTCCTGGAATGGACCACACCCCCTGGGTTGATGTAGATCAGTGGTTCTCAACCTTTCTAATGCCGCGACCCCATAATATAGTTCTCCATGTTGTGGTGACCCCCAACCACTTATGCATCACCGGGTGCCAGGGGTGTGGCCAAAGAAAAGGGGGAAAAATGGCGGACAGCCTTGTTTGGCGACCCCCGTGAAATGGTCGTTCGACCCCAAATGGGGTCCCGACCCACAGGTTGAGAACCACTGATGTAGATGGACCCAATGGTAATTCCATCTCGGTGGCCGCCATTTGAACCAAATCCAATTGGGCCTGCCTCTGCGCTCTGGAGAACTCCATCTCCAGGGCCTGGTGCCTATGGCTGGCTTGCTTTTCCGCCAACTTGGAGGGCCTCTTGAGCAAATGTTTTGTCTTCGCTTTGCACTTGCCTGCCGCCTTCTGGCCAGAAGGTGTGTTGCAGCCGTAATTGGGAGGTGGGCGGGTTGTGCTCATGGACTGAGGAAACGAGGATCCTTCTATCCCGTTTGAGCAGTCCCAGAAACAATTGAGGAGAAGCTCAGGCAGGCAAGTGATTGGCGGGAGCGAGATTGGAACAAGTACTAAGACTGTTCCCCTGATCACCCGACCATAAACAAAAATATTCTCTCTGGGCTACGGTCACGGTAGCTGAGGAAGGTACCGAAGGCATGTTTGGAGCCACTTTCTGGCCTCCGCCCAGAGGCCTTAGGTGACCAGGCAATGTGCACCAGTAAAAGAAAAAGGACAAAATATCAGTGGCGACTTTGAGAAGATCTGTAGGCCTGACTTAAGTGACAGAAAGGGCACCAAATGGCAGCCACCCAGATCGGAAAACCAAAAAAAGGAGGTTACTGCTATGGTCTAGTTAAGATGATGATGATGATGATGATGATGATGATGATGATTTTAAATATGTATCTATGTATCCTGCCCTTAGGCCTTGTTGGGCCTTGCAGTAAGATTAGGTATTGTTAGGCCTATGTGGCCGGGGCTCTTGTTTTAAAATTTTGTATTTCCTGCTGCCCGGGGGGATTGTGGATGGAGCGCTGGCTGTGCGCTCCTATTCCACCCCTTTTATGAGCCTCTGATTTAACTGTGGAGCTTCTTTGAGCTCCGTTAATTTTTGCGCTGTTAAAATGGTGGCCGCAGCCCGTTTTCCTCCGAAAACGGGCTCCGCAGCCTCCAGGAATGTTTAATAGCCCTTGGTTTTTGTGTGGAGCTTGTTTGCATTCCGTTTGTTTCAGTGGCTTTAAAATGGCGGCCGCGGCCCGTTTTCCTCTGAAAATGGGCTCCGCGGCCTCCCGGAAGTTCCTGGCACCCGGGGAATTCGAAATTGAAGCGCTGGCTGTGCGCTCCTATTTCGTCGCATTCGGGGAATCCCAGCCGATAATTGCCTTTGTTGCCTGAAAAGGCAACTAAAATGCGCCCGTGGTTGCCCTAGGCTGCTGGGGCAAGCTCCGACGATCCGAATTCAAGTTTGAATCCGGACCTGGAGCTTGTTATTTTCTCCCCAAATTTGGGAGAAAATTCCTTGGAGTTTGGGGAGAAAGGCTCAGCAAGTGGTCTCTGCTGATGCCTTCTTCCCCTCCTCCCACCCGTAGAGCCCTGGGGATGGCTGGGATCTGTGGGGAAGTTACCCCCCCCACACCCCCTTTTTAAATTTAGTTTGAGATCAGGAATGATCTCGAGAAAAAAAGTGGGTAAATTCTTATAAGGGACAAAATTTTTAGAAGGGAAAGCCAATCATTAAAGGATAATCCATCAATGGGTTGCTTTGTCTAACCTGATAAGCTGAGAGCCACGCCAAAACGAGTCTTCCAGAGCAGAGACCAAGTTAAGAATGGATTCCACAGGAAGAGGGGGCATATCAAGTTTTGGCTACTTGGTCTCAAGAGCAGGCAGACAGAGAAAACCCATTGGTGGATTATCCATCTCCTGTACTGGAGAAGTGCCAAGTTTTGTGGTCATTGAGTGAAGCAGTCATGTGATGTCTCATTTGAGAACTTCTTTACTCAACCAGATTCTGATTCCAATTGTGATCATAGGTTGAGGATTTTTAGGGCCATTCCAGTGATAAGATTATGAATGTCTGGACTTAGACTGGGAATGCAAACTTGTTAGTTTAGGACAGTGGCCCTATATAGAAGGTTCTCCTGTACTAAATCAATGAAACAATAAGTAGACATTCAAGTCTAGCAAATGCATTACTGGGAAGTTTGGAAAAAATCAGTTTTAGTTGGATATATCACAGTTGAATTTATCAGCTGTTAAAGTATATCCTATATAATCATTTAAAATTCTACACAGTATTTGAGATTATTCTTCAAAGTCACAGGTCAATTTCAACTGATATATTTTGCTTTCTTCTTTGTACCTATAATTTGTACTTATCTCTAATAGAAGAAACCATTCATAAAAACTAAATCTTCAGTCTAGAAAAGCATGTTTTACTCCCAGTTTTCCACATAACATTATGTTTTATCTTGGCATGAAATAGAACTTGAATCTAATGTATATTTATAAGTGGTCCCAGTGTAGTTGGTGGAGCATACAGATGTCTCCAATTTCTCCTCTAACAATCTTTTCCCTTGCTGGTTCTTTATTATTTAAATAATCGTATTTAAAGAAACAAAATTATCAATTGTCTAAAAGTAAAAAAAAAAAAACTTCTCTGAATCAAATTCAACTCCTGGAAACTATATGTTCAACTCTCAGCCTATATTTAATAACTATAGTTCTCTGCAGAAAAAGAAGAAAACATGAATTGGACACTGTTTAGAATTTTTTGGCTGAATAGCATATTTATCTGTTTATCTGTGGTTCATAAGCATATGTATTTCCATAAACCTCATCAGAAGACTGTATATTTTGTTTTGAAATTGTAACACAGTAATATTAAGATGTGTGTCTGATAGGTAAATGAAAAGGGAACTGGCAATTTCTTTTAACAGTGTTTTGTAGTACATTCTCATGCTTCACATCTGTTGAAGCCTAATTAACTAATGTTTTATGCATTCTTGAAAATATGCAGAGTGAAAAAAATATTTTTAGATAATTGTGAACAGTCTAAATGAGACTTCTGCAGAAGATTATAGTACATGAGTAGGGTGCACATTTGTTCAAAATATTTTTATCATGCCCTGTGAAGAACTGTGTTTCCATTTCATTACATATTAGTCTTAATACATTTTTGGAGCATATTTTGAAGTAGTTCTGAATGGAGTTAGTATGTTTATGTAGTGATGCTGAGCCAAGCAGTTTTTGATAGACTGAATTATATGAAGACTGATTTAACTGACCAAGTTAAAGAAAAAGAAACTTTTCTGAACTACAAATAGTGGATATTGAGTAACCAGAGAAAGCTTTCCTAAGTTCTGATTCCAATTAGTAGTTATTTTTTGCCTTTAAGTTGTGTAAGAGTTTAAACCACAGAATTTGTCAGTGCTTTCAGTTCTTCCTTTTTTTAAAAAAACAAAGCATGATTTTAAGAACAACATTTATTTCTTTGTCTTATTTGGAACAAGCAGACATAGCTGGCTAATAATTTTTTGAAATATGCATTATTTTTCTGACAAGGAGTCAATTGGCATAACTGAAGATATTGTGGCGTTTTGTGGGTTTTTTTGAAGGAACTGAAGTAAATTATGAAGAATTACCATGCATTGAGTTTTTGCATAATTCTCTACAGCAGAATTCTGACACATCTGTTTATCTGAAACTATACTTATGTAATATTTACCCTCTTCCAAGTAATCCTCCTAACCTCTCTTAAATATCTCCTGTTATATAGGCAAGTAGACAGAATGTGAGAGTAAATAATCAGCACACAGTGGGCCATTATAATAACAGAGGGATAAATATGCCACTGGATGTCTAGTCCCTCAGTAACATTATGAGGGACTATAATAGAGTAGTCCTCAACTTATGACCACAGTTGAGCCCAGAATTTATGTTGCTAAGTGAGAAATTTGTTAAGTGAGTTTTGCCCCATTTTATGAGTTTTCTTGCTATGATTGTTAAGTGAATCACTGCAGTTGTTAAATTAGTAACACAGTTGTTAGGTGAATCTGGCTTCCCCATTGACTTTGCTTGTCAGAAGGTCATAAAAAGGGTTCACATGACCCTGGGACACTGCAGCTGTCATAAATATGAACCAGTTGTCAAGCATCCAAAAAATAAATCACGTAATCATGGAGATGCTGCAACAGTCATAAATGTAAAAAATGGTATAAGTCACTTTTTTCAGTGCATTGTAACTTCAAATGGTTGTAAGTTGAGGACTATTTGTATGTATGTGGAGAGATTAATTTAACTTTTCTTTTCCCTCAGGTATCACCTGGGAAATGAATTGCCCCTTTGTGAAACTGCTCTTAAAACAAAAACAAACAATAAAAGCAATACATATCTAATGGGGCACTAAGCTATGATTTGAGTTTCCCTCATCAAGAGGGTAGCTTGGTCACACCCTGTGTCACATTAGCTAATATAAAGTGTTATGATCATAGCAGGAACTGAGTCACATTTGCTTGATTGTTTCAGGCTGTCATATGATAAGTTAGGGGAAAAGAAACTGTTGGACTGTCCATGGAGAAGAGAGGGAAAGATAAAAAAGAATGGAAAATCTTGAATGTAAAGGTAGTTAAGGACTTTGAATTCTGGTTTTAGGTATTACATGCTCAGTTATTGGAGATAGAGTGATATTTTTGTCCCCTTCCATAGACTATAAGTATGCAATACAATAGGGAGCTTCAGAAGAAAGAACATGTGATTTTCCAAAATACTGATGAACTACACCTCGTAATTTTTTCTCCTGGCTGCTGAAACTTGTGGTTGGCCAAATGTTGTTCATCATTCTGATGTCTGGCAATCATATCTTGCTGCACAGTATCACAGTACACATATCAATATATGTGTACACCAGGGACTGTATTTTCCACTGTCAGTAATTACCATATGCCATGTTTGAGGACATCCCTTCTTTCCCAAGTCTTGAGTGAGAGTACTACTGGAAGATAGAAGTTAATATCAAAGAGCAGATTTCAACCTTTAAATATATAGATATGCAGATTGGATCTCCATAGTTTTTTTTAGCATTCACTAAAATAAAACATAGTTGTATATGGCTTCTGAAATGCAACCTATCTCCTGGAAATCTAAGGCATTTTCAGGAAAATAAGATGGTGACAACTGTTCCTTTCTAACCTGGATCTGTGAATATTTCAGAGGTAAGGGAAAAGATAAGAAGATAGAATATAGTTGACAATTTTCAACAAATGCATTTGACTTTAAAGTTGTGTCTTTAGAATTATGACTGTTTTACTTATATCTTTTGCTTTCAGGGCAAGATCAGTAGCTTGGAAAGTACAGAAGAAAACGCTCCTGAAACAATAGTATCTCAGGGATTCCCTAATTCAGGGGTGTCAAACTCAATTTCATTGAGGGCCACATCAGTATTGTGGTTTCCTTGGGGGGGGCGAGAGGGTATGGCCAGGGTGGGTGCGCCCTACTGAGTGGGCTTAGATGAAGTGGGTGTGGCCTACTGGGTGGGCATGGCCAGCTCTACATCATTCGTGTCAAGGGTGCATGTGGGGACCTGGGCAGGAGGGGGACAGATCTGAGGATCTCTGGCAGAAGGGGGTGGGACAAATGCCAAGGCATGGTCCACTGGAGGAGCCTCACTGTTCCATGCAGGGGGGGCTGGATGGTGGTGCGGGCTGCCCGGAGCCCTGGGCAGCAGAGGTAAAATATCCAGCCTGGCCCTCCAACCTGCAACACCAAGCCCACCCCCAAGTCCCCAAGTAGCTGCACTTACCTCCTCCTCAAGGCTGCTGCTGCTGTGCTTGCTCTCCTTAGCCAGGTTGCTCATGATGGGTGTGACGTCAAAGTCAGAGGGAGGCCCATTCCCTCTCCATGGGAGGAGACCCGGCTTTGTATCCAAAACTTCCTTAGCAATAGGATGGGAAACCCCCAGGATAGGCCAGGAGGAGGGGATGGTGAAAGGGCAGCAGGGCAGGACTAAGGTAGGATTTCCTTCATACCCTCCCTCTCCTTCTTTCCTTCCTTCCTTCCTAAGAACAGAGTGGTGGGAAAATATATGAGATGAGGGAGGGAGAAAAACAGGCAAGAAACGCAGCTAGGGAGGTGTCACCCTTCGTGAGGAACGAAGAAATGCACCATCGCCTGGAAGTGGCCAGCACATGGCCCTCACCTACTTCACATATCTGGCTTGGTGGGCTCTGGGGAAGGGGATGCCATAAGCAGCATGAGAGTCAACATTAGCTGCGTGATGCCGCCCAGCCCCTAGCCTGCCCTGTCTCGACAGGCAGCGAGGTGCTCTCCTCACAGCGCCGAGAGCTGAGCCGAGCAGCACGAATCTGAAAAGAAGTGTGATGCCACCCAACCCCCAGCCTGCCTGGGTTTGGCAGACAGCCAGGTGCTTTCCTCACAGTGCCAAGAAGCTGAACTGGGCGGCGCAAATCCAAAAAGAAGCACGATGCCACCCAGCCCCCAGCGTGCCCTGTTTCGGCAGGTAGCTGGGTGCTCTCCTCACAGTGCCGAGAGGTTGAGCTGGGCGGTGCGAAGCTCGTCAACTTTGCACCTTGCTGCCTGCTGAAAGTGGGCAGACTGGGAGCTAGGCAGCATTGCACTTCTCATCAGATTCGCACCACCCGGCTCAGCTCTCGGTGCTGTGAGGAGAGCACTTTGCTGCCTGCCGAAACCGGGCAGGTTGGGGGCTGGGCGGCATCACACTTTTTTAGATTCGTGCTGCCCAGCTCAGCCTCTTGACGCTATGAGGATTGTGCCCTGCTGCCTGCTGAAACCCCTCCCCCGCAGCCCATCCAGCCGGATATGTGAAGTAGGTGAGGGCCATTTGTTGGCCACTTCTAGGCGATGATGCATTTCTTCATTCCTCACAAAGGGTGACACCTCTCCAGCATGCATCCAGGGGATGGGGCTGACGTGGCAAGGGCTGGTTCCTCGCTGTTTCCAGATGGCCTTGTGGAGCTAAGATTGAATGCATTTCAGCATACATGGCCACCACAAAATTGTACATTGGCTTCCGGACGGCCTGGGCCAGGACCAAGGCAGCGGGGGCCATTCCCTCACTGTTTCCAGGATGGCTTCGCGGGCCACATGAAACCACTTTGCAGGCCGCTTCTGGCCCGCGGGCCTTGTGTTTGACATTTCTGGTATAGGTCCTCCTGCTTGAGCAGGGGGCTAGACTAGAAGACCTCCAAGGTCCCTTCCAGTTCTATTCTATTCAACTTTGGAACAAAAAAAGTATGCTAGGACAATTGATCATGACACTTGAGGTCAGATCATTGTCTGTTGATTATTTTGACAAAACCTCGCCAATTTGTCCTATATAGCATCCAGGGGAGCATTGTTTGCACATGATATTATATATATCACATTAGTGGAAGGGAATCTTTAGATGTGTGTGAATTTGTTGGGGTCTGGGATATTGTTGGTATAAATATTGTTGCCATTCCGCACAGCCTTCCCTCTTGGAAGCTTTTTAATCCAGAAAGTCACAAGGCAAGGCTGTCCGTTATCTCCACTGCTTTTTATTTTATCATTAGAGGCTTTAATTAGAACAATTCGAGAAGACAAACAAATCAAAGGTTTAAAAGTAAGAAAAGAAAGTTTTAAGGTAGAGGCATTTGCGGATGACCTTGTATTTATTATTGAAGAGCCTGTACAATCTGGTCTCAGGCTGATGGAAGTGCTGGAGGACTACAGGGAAGTAGCAGGCCTGAAAATAAATAGGGATAAAACAAAAATGATAGTTAAAAATATGACTGAAGAGCAAAAAAAAAAAAAAGAATTGGAGGGAAAGATAAATATGCAGATCACGAAAAAAATAAGATATTTGGGAATCCAATTGACAGCGAGATGAATCACAATTAAAGAAGACAATTATGATAAATTAATGGTGCAGATCGGGTCTGATTTGGAAAAATGGGGAAAACTACAGTTATCTTTAATGGGTAAGATAGCCACTATTAAAATGAATGTTCTTTTGAAAATGTTGTTTCTATTTCAATGTATACCAATTTGGCTCAAAAAGGATTTTTTTTTACAAATTTGGACAGACTTATTTCAAAATTCATATGGCAAGGGAAACGACCGAGAATTAGATTAAAACTAATACAAGACGCTAGAGAAAGAGGAGGATTTGGCCTACCAGACTGGACAAAGTACTATCAGGCAGTGGCGTTGGTTTGGCTAAGTGAGTGGATGCATCTCAAAAATACAAGATTACTGGCACTAGAAGGTCACGATCTACAGATAGGTGGCACGCTATTTTATGGGAATAAAGACATTTAGCCCAGCAGTACTTCTGGAAGCATTATATTAGAACATTATTGGATATTTAGAAAAAAATAAAAATAAATAATTATATGAAAATTCCCAATTGGGTGTCTACATTAGAAATGTTCATACATGAGAAATGTTCATACATCCAAATTTGATGAAACGAGGCGGTGCTGCCACCTATAAAGACATTTTGAATGAGAAAGGAGAATTAAAAACGAGAAATACTTTAAAGGAAGAAGGAATCGAACTGGAATGGTGGGCGTATCTTCAAATTCAATCCAAATTTAATAAAGACAAAAAGGAACGGGGCATAAAGCAAGAATCTTCAGAATTAGATAAAAATTTATTTAGTAGGGAAGGCAAGACCATAAGTAAATTATATCAATATCTATTAGAACAAGATATGATTGAGGAACAGGTGAAGGAAACGATGATAATTTGGAGTAAATATTTTCGGCACAATATTGATTTGGATAATTGGCAAAGTCTATGGGAAAAAAACCTAAAAATTACTTTGGCAACCTCCTATAAGGAAAACCTATATAAGATGTTTTATAGGTGGCACCTCCCTCCCACAAGATTAGCACGAATGAATAAGGGGAAATCCCCCATATGTTGGAAGTGTGGAGAGACTGTTGGGAATTACTACCATATGTGGTGGAAATGCACACAGGCACAAAAATTTTGGAATTTATTAAAGAAATGTCTGGAAGAAATCCTGCTAATAGATATAGAGGCCAAACCGGAATTTTTCCTACTGGGAATTATAGAAAGAAAATACAAGAAAGATATAAATTATTTATTACTGCATATGGTAACGGTGGCATGAATAGCCTTCGCTCAAAAATGGAAAGAGAAAGATATTCCAACCGAAGAGGAAATATTATTGAAAATCCTCAATTGTGCAGAAATGGATAGACTCACATTGGAACTCAAGGATAAAAGTGAAACTAAGTACTATAAAATCTGGGAACAATTTTATGATTGGATAGATAACAAGAGGGCAGCCAAGACAAATGTATAGTGTTAGAATAAAATATAGATTATAGACAAATGTATATTTAAAAGAAGAACTATATGTCTGTATGAGTACTAATGTTACTGTAAAGCAGTGTTTCTCAACCTTGACAATTTTAAGGCATGTGGACTTCAACTCCCAGAATTCCACATGCCTTAAAATTGTCAAGGTTGAGAAACACTGCTGTAAAGTGACAGAAGATGTATGGAACCAGTGACATCATATCTATGTCCAATGTGTTTTTAATTTTGTATTATTAATAAAACCTCAATAAAAAAAGAAAATAATAGGATGCTTTGGAATTAAATAGCTCCAAAAATAATAGGTTTTACACCCCCATTTTTAATTACCAGTCTGATTATTTTATTGGCTTTTATAGTTAATGTGTTTATTTTATTGAATGATCAATATTTTAATTGTGGTTTTAATTTATTGTATGTTTCCTTTGCAACATAGAAAATATAACTTTGACTTTACACAATTGTTGGATGTCCGGAGAAGCCATTGATGAGCTGCATGAGAGGTACTTGGAGAAGTTGACCTAGGTCTTTGAGGAGCATAAGGCCAAGTACAGTCTGCTCCAAAACAAGTACCTAATGATCACCTAGCCGGCCACACTGGACTAGCCTGGGACACAGAGGGGCAATACCATTTTTAGAGCACGTCTGTTTGTTATGGGTGTGAGTATGTATGTAGATGAATGGTGGCCCTGTTATGTGTAAATTTTATTATTGTATTTAGGGCGTATGAATGTGAATACTTTTATTTTTATGTATATTAATTGAGTGTGAATGTGTATTGAGTGTTTGGGGTATGAGAATGGTGGAGTCGGGGGTGGAGCCTGGTACCCCCTCTGCTGAGTGCAATAGCAAAAGTAGGGGGGGGGCAGGACTTACCCTTGGGCTTGGTTTGTATGGAAAGCGAGTCCGGTCAGGAAGGGAGAAGGCTGGTGAGGGTGGGGGTACTCCGGGGAGGGGAGAAGGTCAGAGCATCCCGGTCATGACTGGGATGGGCAGATATGGCGGGAGCCGAGGGGCAGGCCATCTTCGGGGAACAAGGACCCGCTATGTTAGAGCGATTCCTTGTTCCGGCCCCTCAAAAGGCTCAGCCTGTAGTACTGGTGACAGGGGAGTACAGGGCCCTAATTGTAGGCTGCTGTTGCTTAATGCCAGGTCAGTTGTCAGCAAAGCCCCCCTTGTCCGTGATTTAATATTGGACGGCGGGGCGGACCTGGCATGTATAACCGAAACCTGGCTGGGCCCTGAGGGGGGTGTCTCCCTCTCGGAGATGTGCCCGGACGGGTTTGTGGTGCTTCATCAGCCTCGACATCAGGGCAGGGGTGGGGGAGTGGCAGTCATCGCTCGGAAGTCCTTGAGTCCTCGTGGGATTCCTGCCCCGGAGGTTGTTGGGTGTGAGTCCCTCCTATTGAAGTTGGGTTCACGGGTTCAGTTGGGCTTGCTGCTGACGTACCTACCTCCCAGCTGCGTTGCAACAGCCCTGCCTGCGTTGCTGGAGTCAGTAGCCGGGTTGGCGGTGGAGTTCCCCAGACTTATAGTACTGGGGGACTTTAACCTACCATCACTCGGCGATCACTCAGAGGCGGCACAGGAGTTCATGGCTTCCATGGCAACCATGGACCTGACCCAGGTAATTCAGGATCCGACCCATAGGGGTGGTCACACACTCGACCTTGTGTTTCTCTCGGGGCAATGGAGACATGATCTGGAATTAAGGGGAATAGAGATTTCGCCCTTGTCATGGACAGATCATTTCCTATTGAGGCTGGACTTCAGAGCATCACTCCCCCATCGCAGGGAGAGGGAACCGACTAGGTGGTTCCGCCCCAGGCGCCTAATGGACCCAGATCGGTTCCAGGAGGAGCTTGGGGAAATACCTGACTCCCTTGTCCACAACTCGTCCGGGTCCCTGGTTGCGGCCTGGAATGAGGCGGCGTCCGGGGCCCTGGATCGAATTGCGCCTCTGCGACCTCTCTGTGGTGGTGGTCCCCGGAGGGCGCCTTGGTTCACTGAAGAGCTCCGGGAGATGAAGCGCCACAAGAGACGTCTAGAGCGACGTTGGAGGGCCAGTAACTCTGAATCTGACCGATCACTATTAAGAGCCTATCTTAGGACTTATTTAGTGGCGATAAGAGCGGCAAAGCGTGTTCACTTTTCCGCACTTATTGCGTCCGCAGAATCTCGCCCAGCCGCCTTGTTTAGGGTGACCCGCTCCCTTCTTAAAGTGGAGGAGGCGGAGGAACCCTTGCAGGGGAGAGCTGAGGAGTTTGCTCAGTTTCTTTCGGACAAAATCGCTCAGATTCAGAGGGACCTGGACTCTGACTGGGCAGTGCCAGCCGAGTTGCCAGGGGCTGGTCTTAGTCATATTATCTGGAGCGAGTTTGAGCCTGTGACCCCTGATGAAGTGGACAAGGCCGTGAGGGCAATGAATGCCGCCACCTGTTTATTGGACCCGTGCCCCTCCTGGCTGGTTTCGGCCAGTAGGGAGGTGACACGAGGCTGGCTCCAGGCGATAATTAATGCTTCCTTGATGGAGGGGTCTTTCCCGCAACCCTTAAAGGAAGCGGTGGTGAGGCCCCTCCTCAAGAAGCCTTCCCTGGACCCAGCTGTTTTGAAGAACTTTCGTCCCGTCTCCAACCTCCCCTTTGTGGGGAAGGTTGTAGAGAAGGTGGTGGCATCTCAACTCTTGCGATCCTTGGATGAAACCAATTACCTGGACCCTTTTCAATCTGGTTTCAGGCCCGGCTACAGCACTGAGACTGCTTTGGTCGCACTGACCGATGACCTCTGGCGAGCCCGGGATAGGGGTCATTCCTCTATCCTGGTGCTTCTTGACCTCTCAGCGGCTTTCGATACCATCGACCATGGTATCCTTCTGCGTCGTCTCGGAGAGGTGGGGGTGGGTGGCACTGTATTGCGGTGGTTCTCCTCCTACCTCTCTGACAGGTCGCAGTCGGTGTTGGCGGGCGGACAGAGATCGACCCCTAGGCGCCTCGATTATGGGGTGCCTCAGGGCTCGGTCCTGTCCCCCCTCCTTTTCAACATCTACATGAAACCGCTGGGTGAGATCATTCGGCGACACGGGGTGAGGTATCATCAGTATGCAGATGATACCCAATTATATATCTCCACCCCGTGCCCTTTCAGTGAAGCGGTCGACGTGATGTGCCGGTGCCTGGAAGATGTGAGGGTCTGGATGGGGGTGAACAGGCTTAGACTCAACCCTGACAAGACCGAGTGGCTCTGGGTCTTGCCTCCCAAAGGCCAACTGGATGGTCCATCTTTAGTCCTGGGGGGGGCAAATTTACCTCCCTCAGTGCAGGCACGCAACTTGGGTGTCCTCCTAGACTCACAGCTAAATCTGGAACAACATCTATCAGCTGTGGCCAGGGGGACCTTTGCACAGGTTCGCCTAGTGCACCAGTTGCGGCCTTATTTGGACCGGGAGGCTTTACTCACAGTCACTCATGCCC
The DNA here is from genome assembly GCF_016545835.1 of Crotalus tigris. Taxonomy (NCBI): domain Eukaryota; kingdom Metazoa; phylum Chordata; class Lepidosauria; order Squamata; family Viperidae; genus Crotalus; species Crotalus tigris. The sequence continues at coordinate 62,384 of NW_024097814.1, forward strand.
TTGTCACCTCAAGACTGGATTACTGCAATGCGCTCTACATGGGGCTACCCTTGAAGAGCGTTCGGAGGCTGCAGTTGGTTCAGAACGCAGCCGCGAGAGTGATTGTGGGCGCGCCAAGGTACGCCCACGTGTCACCTATCCTCCGCGAGCTGCACTGGCTTCCTGTGGGTCTCCGGATGCAATTCAAGGTGTTGGTTATCACCTTTAAAGCCCTTCATGGCATAGGGCCAGGTTACTTACAGGACCGCATTCTGCCGCATAGCTCCCAGAGACCGGTGAGGTCCCATAGATTGGGCCTCCTTCAGGTCCCATCGGCCAGACAATGTCGGCTGGCGGGCCCTCGGGGAAGGGCCTTTTCCGTGGTGGCTCCGACCTGGTGGAACCAACTTCCCCCTGAGGTTCGAACTACTCCCACCCTGCCGGCCTTTAAGAAGGCTGTTAAAACCCTCCTGTTCCGGCAGGCCTGGGGCTGATGTCCCCGGGGGGCCGGGATATGACCGGACTCGCAGTATGATCGCAGTATGATTGTATTATTTTATTATTTTATTGTTTTTTGACTGTTTTTTAACTTTGTACGCCGCCCTGAGTCCTTCGGGATTGGGCGGCATATAAATATTAAAAATAAATAAATAAATAAATAAATAAATAAATAAATAAATATAAAAACAAAGAAATAAAATGAGGGTGTTACTGAGAAGATTCTAGAGTCTGAAACATCTGTGCTCTTACTCTTTGATCCTCACTGAACTGGAAGGATCATATAGTAATCGCCTTTATGCATATTACTAGACAAAATCTTTTAAATCACGGTCACTATAATAGGTTGTGTTCATCTGTTCACACATAATATTGAGTCACAATTGGGGCTGCACCATACCAAGCCAAAACCAAACAAATCACAGCCTGTCCTATAATATATTAGTGACTTCAGTTAGACCAGGGGTGTCAAACTCAATTTCATTGAGGGCCGCATCAGCATTGTGGTTGCCCTCAAAGGGCCAGTTGGTGTCCCCTTCTCTCCCTCAGGCATGCCCCACAGAAGCCTCTCCTATCCCTTCTCTCCCTCAGGCTTGCCCCACTGACATCTCTCTATCACCTTCTCTCCCATCCCATTCCTCCTTCCCCCCAAAACCCCTCCTTTTATATCCTCCCCCACTCACTGCCTGGCTGGCCTTTTCATGCAGCTCTCATTAGCTGGAGCTGTATGCGCTGATTCTGGGGTTTCCACCAAGCCCTGGCAGCCTTGCAGCTGACTTTTCCCATGACTGCATGTGGCTGCCGGCCACCCCCGAGGCCGCTGGAAGCCCCAATCAGCTGGAGCCCTGCATGCTGATCCCAGGGTCTCAGCAGAGCCCCAGCAACATTGCAGCTCCAGCAGCATCTATGCTCAAATACTGCTTGAGGCTGCCGACCATCCCTGAGGCCACTGGAAGCCCCGATCAGCTAGAGCTGCATATGTCAATCCTGGGGCCTCAGCAGAGCCCCAACAACATACGTCAATCCTGGGGCCTCAGCAGAGCCCCAGAGCTCCAGCTGACTCTCCCCCAGGCCACTCTGACACTGCCGCTGCTTCAACTCTCTCTCTCACACACACACTGTTTTCTTACCTTAGTTGCCACCTTGGGCATCCCATCTCCTAATATGCCCTTCAAACAACATACTTTCCTTTTTTTTTTTTTTTTTTTGGTAATTGAGAGAGTGAACTGTTTTCTTTCTCACAATTTGTTTTTGTGATTGCATAGTGTCTTGGAATTAAAATGGAAGTCTTGCTCTTCTGCATTCCAAATCAGTTAAAGATCCCATTAGCAAGAGACAATTGGTCAGTATTTTGGAGTGCAGCCCAGCAAATTATAATTAAGTTAATGCTATTTTTTATATTTCAAATGTCTCTCTTAGCTCTTGCAAGTCTGATGGGTCCCTAGTAATACATAACATGCTTGGCAACAAGCTCTGGAGAGGGGATACATTTGATCTACGTAAGCCAACCATATTGAATACATAATATTATGTATATTTTGTGATGTATTGATTTTATTTTTGTTTTTCCCCCTTAAAACGATTAAATAACACGAGATGTCAATCTCCATTTTTGGAAAGGAGGGAAGAAATAGGGTCTCTTGCATTTAAGGGGCTTATTCCCTCATAGATATTCTGGCATCCCTGTTTTCCGTAATGTACAGTATATTAAGCATGTGTTTTAGTTGTTCCAGATGCATTTCTCATGAGGCTGTAATAAATAATTTTAGAAATACATCATGCATATTTTTCAGATGTTATCTGAAATATGTTTAATTATTGCTGAAGTGCCAAGCCTAATTTGTCTTCAAAATCTAATGCTATATTCTGGACATAGTAATTTATGAATTAATGCTATTGTGTTCCAAAGTGCTTGTTTTTAAAATATATGAGATTGTAGCCTTTGCAGATAATCAGATATATTAATTTGAGTAAAATTCTAAAATCCTACATTCAGTAGGACTGACTCTTAAGAAGGTATATTGGATGTCAGTTTTTGTCAAGTAATCAGTTGGATTAATTTGACTAAAATAATTGAGATGGTTAGGTTGAAAATTAAAGAGAAACTGCCTGTGTGAAATATTCCTTGCTTTAAAAATAGAGACAGACAATGTAGTTATATTTTACAGTTGAATATACAATACTATACAATTTTGGGACCCCATCAGGTAATATTTTTTCCTATAAAACCTATATGTCTTTGATAGCAAGGCATTTGGAGGTATGCATTCACTATTAAGAGAAGGGTTTTTCTTTAGAATGTAATGTCATGTCTGTTATGTCCTGAGCCTGTGCAAGCAGGCTCGGGGCATTGTAAACGGTCCCGGGCAGGTGTAAGTTGCCCGGGACCAGACAGGCTGTCACCAGTACTTGTGCGCATGCGCAAGTGCTGGCGCGCCAAAAGTTGCAGATTGACCCGGGAATGGCCTATATAAGAGGCCAAGAGTTTTGGGCGTTGCGGCGTCTTCCAACTGTAAGCTGAACTAAGAATAAAGAAGTCTTGAGAACTACAACTGCTTCTCATGTCTTGCCATTTCATGAAGGACGTAACACTGGCGACGAGGATGGGATGCCTTACATCAAGCAAAAAGGTGTAAGCTTACCCGAGTGAGTCCTGAGCGGCAGGAACGGCGTTGACTCGGCAGCTACCCACCAATCCAGCGTGCATTCGGGGGTAGGCTGGCAGATAGACCCTTCCTTCTACAAAATGGCAAAAATTGGAAGGCTTTCGGAATTCGACGTCTCACATCCAGAGAGGTGGGAGTCCTACGTAGCCAGGGTGGAAAACTACCTCAAGGTAAATCAAGTACGGGAAGATAGTTTAAAGGCTGCCACCCTGCTGTGCGTTTGCGGTCAAGACGCATTCGAAATCGCCGAGAACCTTGCAGCACCTGTCCCTCTAGAGTCTGTCAGCTACGCAGATCTAAAAAAGCTACTGAAGGAGCACTTCCAGCCCAAGATGTCCGTCATCGCGTGGCGCCACACCTTCGAGCAGAGGGATCAACGACCCGGAGAATCGGCCAAGGAGTACATCGCCGCATTGAGGAAAGCCTCCAAACATTGCGAGTTCAAAGACCTCGAAGAATGACTGAGGGACAGATTTGTATGCGGTCTAAGGCATAGAGAGTTACAACAGAGACTTTTTGCCAAGGAGGACTTGTCATTCCAAGATGCCTTGAGAGAGGTCACCGCAGAAGAAGCAGCGTGCGGCGCCATCAAGAACATGCGGCCGATCAGAAACAGTCCAGATGCTGCATCCGTGCACCAGGAAGAAGTCCAAAGGAACTCTGAGGAGGATCCTGACGAGGAAGAAGTCCAAAGGAACTCTGAGGAGGATCCTGACGAGGAAGTGGACCGTCTACACCCCACAAAGGAAGGGAAACAAAAAAGAAGCTCTTCAGCTCTCCCCAAGTGCATCGGTTGTGGAGGTCGCCACAAGAGAACCGACTGCAAGTTCCGCTCCGCTATCTGCAGGGCGTGCGGAAAACAAGGACACATTGCAGCTGTGTGCCTGGGCCGTCAGAAGGTACAACCTCAGGAAGAATTGCGCCTGAAAGGTACCAGGGTCCCCAGCCAGAATAGGGTGGGGTTTTGCGCTTCGCGAAGAAGCATCTATAGGACAGGCACACACAAGCCCATTAAGAAAAAGCTGTCACTTAAGGTGAAGCTACAAGGGGTTCCATTGGCTATGGAACTGGATACGGGGTCTGCACTTTCAATCATTTCCATGCAAACGTTTAGGAAGATTTGTTCCGGTAGTGGAACTCAGGCCAAGCTGAGGCCTTCTGACATTGTGTTAACAGACTTTCAAAACTCCAGAGTGTGTGTTAAGGGGGAGGCCACCCTTAACGTACAGTATAAGGATTTTGAAGGTCCACTAGATCTAATAGTAGTAGGGGGTGAACGAACGAGTCTCATAGGACTCGATTGGTTTGAGGCCTTGGGAATACACGTCACAGGGCTCAATAGTCTGCAAACACTTGACCTACAAGAAGTCTGCAAAGAATTTGCAGATGTCTTCAGCCCCCAGCTGGGCACATACAAAGGACCCCCTGTGTCATTAAAACTAGACCCCACTGTCACTCCCATTAGAATTAAAGCAAGAAGGGTCCCTTTTGCTTTAAAAAGTAAAATTGACACTGAGTTGGACAAACTGATTCAGCAAGGAGTTGACTCCAGTCCCTGGGAAACCCCCATTGTCACGCCTCTCAAGGCAAATGGGGACATTCGCATGATTACAAATGCATTCTGAATAAGGCATTGCAGCAACATGCCTATCCTGTTCCTGTGGTCAGTCATATTCTGGCCTCCCTCAAGGGGGGGCGCGTTTTTGCAAAGCTTGACCTAGCTCAGGCATATCAACAGCTGCCTGTTGATGATGATGCTGCTGTAGCGCAGACCATTGTGACCCACAGAGGGGCCTTCAAGGTGAAGAGGCTACAATTTGGAGTAAATGTTGCTCCTGGAGTTTTCCAAAGCGTAATGGAAAACACACTACGGGGTATACCAGGGGTTTGCCCCTATTTTGATGATGTCTTAATTGCAGGAGATTTTACACACAGTTTAGCTGAGAGATTAAGGGCTGTCCTGTTAAGGTTCAGGAAAACGAGCCTCAAGCTTAAGAAGGACAAATGTAAAATTGGGGTGCCTTCTACTGATTTTCTGGGATTCAAAATTGATGCTACTGGGATTCACCCTGCTGAATCCAAACTGAAAGCTATTATGTATGCTCCCAGGCCAAAGTCTAAGGCCGAACTACAGGCTTTCCTGGGCCTTCTGAATTTCTACAATTCCTTTCTTCCACATAAGGCTAGTGTAGCTGAGCCTCTTCACAGGCTATTAGACAAACAGGCAGTGTGGCAGTGGTCACAAAAACATGAGGCAAGTTTCAATGAGGTCAAGGCCTTACTCACTTCTAACAGTGTACTCGCACATTTCAATGAATCCCTTCCTGTGTGCATCGCTTGTGATGCTTCTCCTTATGGGGTAGGAGCTGTACTAAGCCACCTCAGGGCAGATGGAACTCAGGTTCCTGTTGCATACTACTCCAGAACCTTGTCTTCTGCTGAGCGTAATTATGCTCAAATAGACAGGGAGGCTTTAGCTGTGGTTGCTGGAATTAAAAAATTCCATGATTTTTTATATGGCAGGCATTTCACGGTCTTCACTGACCATAAGCCTTTGTTGGGACTGTTTACCACACATAAGCAAACTCCCCAAATCATCTCCCCCAGAATGCTAAGATGGTCTATCTTTCTTTCTACCTATGATTTCTCCCTACTTCATAAACCTGGGAAGGAAATGGGCCATGCTGATGGCCTCAGTAGGTTACCCCTGCCGGTAATAGAAGCTGCACCAGCTATCAATCTTCTCTCCATTCAGGCCTTGCCCGAGTCTCCTTTGAATGCCAGAGATGTAGCCGCTGAATCAGGCACAGATCACACACTTTCACGTGTCCTTTCTTGGGTTTTATCTGGATGGCCAGAGAGCTGTCCTGGCACTGAGTTTCAGAGTTTCTGGTCTAAAAGGAACGAGTTGTCCACCTTCCAGGGTTGTCTGCTTTGGGGAAGCAGAGTTGTCATTCCTACCTCAATGAGGACAAGGGTCTTAGGGTCCCTCCACGAGGGTCATCCTGGCATTGTACGCATGAAGGCGCTCGCGCGCAGCCATTTGTGGTGGCCTGGGTTAGATAGTGACATTGAAGCTAAGGTGCACGCATGTCACCTTTGCCAACGCTCGCGCCCCGAAATGCCACAAGCCCCTGTAGATAGATGGGAGGAAACACAGTCTCCATGGTCGAGGGTGCACATTGACTACGCTGGGCCCTTTCAGGGTCAATTCTTCTTGGTCCTAGTTGACAGCCATTCAAAATGGCTTGAGGTTGTATCTGTATCTTCCACCACCGCTGCAAAGACTATTCAAGTACTGAGGGGGATTTTTGCTGCACACGGGCTTCCAGATGTCCTTGTGTCTGACAACGGCCCTCAATTCACTTCTTCCGAATTCCAAGCTTTCTTACAGGCTAACATGATTCGTCATGCCACCTCTGCACCTTTCCACCCATCCACCAACGGTATGGCTGAACGCATGGTTCACATCACCAAGGACGCCTTGAAGAAAATTACCTACGGAGACTGGTATCACAGGTTGGCTGACTTCCTCCTTTCTTATCGCACTACACCGTCCACTTCTACGGGGAGGAGCCCAGCTGACCTTTGTTGGGGGCGCAAACTGACTACCAAGCTTGACCGGTTGCATCCAGATAGACTGCCTTCTTCTTACACACGCCCCAGGGCACCTAGACAACTCCTTGTGGGTGCCCCGGTTTGGACTCGTAATTACGGGCCTGGTCATTCATGGGTCCCCGCTTCTATATCCAGGGTCACAGGTCCTCTGTCTTACGAGGTGTCCCTGGACAACGGTTGTGTCCTGCGTCGACACATCGACCAACTTCGCCCTAGACGGGACCTTCCCGCTGAGACTCCTGGGTCTTTTCCAGGGGGGAGGGGGACCCCTTTGGGCAAGGGGAAGGGCATGGGCTGCTGCCCATTATCAATGAGGAAGCCACAAACGGCTCATCTCAAGATTCCGCGAGTGCTCCAAACAGGAATTCAAGGAGCCCAACTAGATACCAGGCATCAACGCCTACTCCAGCCAGGGAGTCACCCCGGGGGCATAATCACTACCCACCCGCATCACACAGTACTCCAGTCAGGGAGGATACCCGGGAGCATCCCAATAAACCATTTCCCGCAAGAGAGCTGGCACACACTCCTTCTAGTTGGCCCAACACTACCCCTGTCCCTAGAAGGGGGCAAACATACAGGGAGGTGGTCGAGGAACCAAATCCCAACTACAACACCTCTGACTTCACTCAGGGGACAACTGAGTTTTGGGACAGTACTGAAAACCCCACAAGCCTGGGGACAGAATGGGAACCAGGGGACAGACAACCTCCGGACAGGTCTTCGATGGACCTTGGAGGTTCTACAGAATCGCCCAACAGTGACAGTCACTTAGAGGGGCCAGAGAGCCTGCAGCAAGGCAGGACAACCAGGTCAAACAAAGAAAGAAGCCCTGGCCTGACAAGCCCGGTGGGCAAGCAAGCAGGCCAGGCATTGGAGCACAGTCCTTGGGAACCACCAAGGCAAAACAAGGGGGACAGGCAGGCATCACCCCTCAGTCAAGGGGTACTTGGCAGGTACCCAGAAGTTAGGAGGTCACAGAGAGCCAGGAAACCTCCTAAGTATTTAGAAGATTTTGTAACTCTATTGGGAAAACAGAGTTAACAGAGGGAACAGAACACTTAGACTAATGGAAGCAAAAGTAATACCTGGCATTGGGTAGTATGGCACTACACTCGCAATGGGTTATGTGTTACTATGGCATGGTTAATAGTTTTAACTCGGGGGGAAGGGGTGTTATGTCCTGAGTCTGTGCAAGCAGGCTCGGGGCATTGCAAACGGTCCTGGGCAGGTGTAAGTTGCCCGGGACCAGACAGGCTGTCGCCAGTACTTGTGCGCATGCGCAAGTGCTGGCGCGCCAAAAGTTGCAGATTGACCCGGGAATGGCCTATATAAAAGGCCAAGAGTTTTGGACGTTGCCGGCGTCTTCCAACTGTAAGCTGAACTAAGAATAAAGAAGTCTTGAGAACTACAACTGCTTCTCGTGTCTTGCCATTTCGCGAAGGACGCAACAATGTCCATCTCAGATGAATACTGTCCAGAGAAGGAATGAGAAACCCCAGTATTTTATATAGCTATTACTATATTCCTGGTCTTCTGTTTTCTTTTTGTTTCATAAACGGAGAATCTCTTGATAGGACTGAAATTTAGTCAGTCCTGACTGGTGGCTTCTTGTCATGTACAAGTAATCCTAATTGAATGACCACTTGTTCAGTGACCATTTGAAGTTATGACAAGGGGAACTTATTATGGATCCTTGTAGTTCCAACCTTTGCAGTGTCCTAGCAGTCACATGGTTGTGATTCAGGCACTTTGCAACTGCTCACAATTTCAACATCTCAGTATTTCACAGTCATGTGGTCACCAGTTGCCATCTTCACTGCTAATTTCCAACAAGCAAATCAATGGGAAAGCTGGGGAGGTTACAAACGGCAATAACATGACCATGAGACCCTGTTACCACATAGGATTTACATAATGACAGCAATGGGGACTGTCGCTACTGCCTTGTAAGTTGGTACAGTAATGTAACATTGTGCTTTAAAACCACTTTGGTTAGAGATGGAATTGTTAGTCCCGATTATCATTGTTAAATGAGGACTATCTATATTTGTTACTATTAAATCCTTTAAAGAAGTAGTTTGCCTCCTTGTGGTTAATAAGATAATCTGCTGTGGCAACTGTGTTGTTGAAACCATTTTACTTGTTTATTTATTTATTGCCCATCTTGTCTAGAGGCAACTCATTTTTAGATTTGGTTGTGTTGTTGAATTGATTTTACTAGAATTTTGACAATGGTATTTTCTTAAAGTCTCCGAACATTGCTGTATAAACTGAAGTTCTTTTCTTTGAAACTATAGTTTCAATGTAATTCTTTTAAATATAACTAATAAATATCTCTCATTTATTTTCCTGAACAAAGCTGCTATTTATTTTAGACTTAGTATCTCCTGATTTCAGCTGTCTGTAACATCTCTATAGAGATCCATAGGAGCCAAGAATGCTTGGCACTGGGCAGAATTGGACCTTTAGAACCAAATAAAATTTTTGTGCCATGATGATCATTGTACTGTTGAATCAGAGGATCACAGTTCTGTTCAGTTAAAAGAAGTCTTCTGATGAACAATAATGCAAACTGCAGTAGAGCTGAACTTTCTCATTTTAGCGTTCTGGTTAGCATTCACTAGCTGAGTTGTCTTGAATTTTACATGCAGAGATGTTGTGCACTGAGCAAACTAAAATGAAAGAAGCCCTAATAGCAGCACTTACTTAAAATCTCAGTTGATGATCTTGCCATTCAATGTTCTGTAATAGGAATAGATAAAATATGCTGAGCAATTGCTGCTGTTTTTGTCTTATCTCTCCCCACACTCCTCCTCTGCTAGAAAATTAATCTGTCTGATGCATGTTGTTGGTACTCTGTTTGCACCCCTGTATGTTCATATTTTACCTTTAAACCCCAAGCATTGCACAGCCTTCAATGTATAATCTGGATTCAGTTTTTAACTCTTACTTCCTTTGGTTTTCTGTGCATCTCCCTAATCCAGTGGTGGGATTCAGCCAATTCATACCATTTCAGCAGAACCGGTAGCTAATTTTTTGTTGCCTAGGCCTAGAATGGATTTCCGGAAGCAGCATCTACACAGAGAACTGGTTGTTCACATATTTGAATCCTACCACTGCCCTAATCCCAATATAAGCTCAGTTTTATATCTAGAAATTTGGTTTCTCATTATAGGTTTCCCAATGCTTGGTTAGACAACTACATCTTGTATTATAGGACTGAAAATGTTTACATTTCTGTATTTCTGGGCTTTAGGATGACAAATCTGGCACCTTTCTGTTTCTGCTAAGAATTCTTGTGAAATGGTGCAACCTGGTTAGTAGTGGTGTATCATAAGTATCTTCTATTTGGGAACCCTTGGAAAAAACCTGCCAGGGAGGTTTCAAATTATCTTTCTTCCAGGTTTAATAATGAGTCTGTGACCCAAAAGAATAAGAGAACCAGAACCAAGAATTATATACTGGATTTGTTGAGATGATGCCCTCTAAATCTATGAATTAACATTCAAACTGATTCATTTCTGAAATTTCTTTTGTGCCCACAAAGAATATATTGGTACATTTTTAAAGAAAAATCATGTCCCTAATTCCATAGCAGTTAGCATAATCCATAATAAATGAAGTTGGTTGTATATTATTTATTTGCAATTATCACTGTAATGTCTTGGTATAAAATTGTAAATATTTATCATTTGTAAAGTGTTCATATAACTTTTATATACAGAAATGCTAAAATGCCATTTTATACTAGCAATATAAATATATTGAACATATAATTTTAATAAAATTACTGGCTTGATTCTTCAGTTGACATAAAAGTGATAGGAAACTTCTTGACTCTGCTTGTTATTTAGTAACAAAAGTGGCAAATATTTCAAAATAATTTTTGGAATTTTTCTCCCTTCTCATCCCTATCATTTTCACCCTTTCCTCCTGTCTTGATATTCATGTCCAAGATGAAAGCTAATCTTAAATATTTTCCACATCATCTCCCTTATGTGAATGGCAGCAAAATTGTAGGTAACTGTTCAATCTTCATTTTCTCAAAATATATATAAAAATTTTATTACATAAATTACTGATTTATATCTGGAGAATTACAATTTTTCTATTTCTGTTCTTACCTGAGTCATCTATTCTTCTCCATCCCCAAATTGAATATTTATGTTTATATAAGGTATTTATATAATGAGGTCATGGGATTTTTTCCATTAAGCTACAGTGAGTATCATTGAAAATACTTGATCTAGACTTGGAGAATATTTCTGATATCAATGGTGCATCATAGAGTTTTTTTTTAGTATTATGATATTTTACTTTTGTTTGTATGCATAATTGATGGAATTTAACTAAAGTCAGTTAGGGCCTGGCAGATTTAGTTGCCATCCCTGGCTCATCTGTATTTAGATATCATTTTTATTTCCTAGAGATGTAGAGATATGTTCACAATAAATGAAGCTGAAATGGAATTAAGCATTATCGGGTCTCTATTTTTTTTTAAACAAGCAAACAGCAGACCAGTACTTCCTTGTATAATATCTCCAGAAATTTAACTTACAGTTTTAAGACTAGTTTTAAGAAGATTTTTATCAGCATTTTCTATGAGAAACAGATGTTGACATGATTAAAGACACTAAAAATTGGCATCCCTTGGAATGTGAAGACATATCAATTTCATTAGGGTAGCTTCCAAACCAACTACATGAACAAGAACCTTCTTTATTCTGCCAATGTTAATCTGAATTTTTCTGTATAGATGAGAGATGTGGTGGCCCAGTAACTTAGATGCTGGAGATGGTCTCTACTCAGGTGGTTTGCATGATGGGGTGAGCTCCTGTCACTTGCCTCAGCTTTTCCCCATCTAGAAGTCTGAAAACATGCTATATGTAAGTAAATGGGGTGTTTTATGTGGCTGGTCAAACCCCTGCCAGTCAGTGGTGAAAGAAGGCCCCAGATGATGCCGAAGGACACCGTTCATCTTTCTGGTGCAGACTTTGTTTGTCCCCTGTGGTTCACTGTGGATAAACGCATCAATCTGCTGAAGACTATCAGTTTTCGGCAGACAAATAACTACTATATACTAACATTGTAGTCTTCTGGCTAATTGTAACATCACCCTGGACTAAATAATCTGTGTATAAATGTCACAATATGTAGGACTGTAGAATAGAACATTAAGATACATTGCTGAAAAGCTGTCAAGAATTATTTCATATAAAATATAGAAAGTGTAATCTAGTATTTTTTGCTAGGATTACCACAATTTGGAAATGGTAATGGATAGTATGTAGTGTATTACTAGCAATGAATGTTTGTTGAAAGAAGTAAATATGGCTATGTATACTGTATGTGCTTTTGTTTAACTTTGGAAATAAGAATTGGGCATGTCGGGTAAACATAAAAGTAAGTTGAACGGGTTGCTCAAGGAGCGTTTCTGAAAAAGGCTGGATCAAGAAGGAATGAGCGCTTCTAAAAGGTGGATTGAATAGAAAAGTGAGTGATCAACATGAAATACATCTGTGGTGGCGGTGTTCTCATATAGAAAGAATACAATCAAATTGCAGGACATGGCTGTGAAAGAAGGGGGAATGGGTTGAGAAGAAAATGAAAAAAGTATGATTGATAGAAATGAAATCCACAGAAAAAGGGAGATGAGAAATTTAAAGAACAAAAAATGATGTATGGAGCATTCAAAGATGGTTTGAAAACATAGAAAGCTTTGGAGAAGTGTTGTGAATGTATGGCTAAAAGCAAGATAGACTGCCTTTCCACTTCCTGTATTTCCTGCTTTTTGCTCATTTCTTCTCATTTTTCTCTATCAGGTCTACACAACTCTTTTACAGGGAAAGGAGTGTGATCAATTCAAAATTCTCATGGGCCACGATTAGAAAAAGTGCCAGTCAGCTGTTCCACATCCCGCAGTTCAGAGCAGTGAAAGTGGTGGAGCTGGTAGCAGCAGTGCAGTGATAACTCTAAATGCACACAAGTAGTTCTTGACTTATGACCACAATTGAGCCCAAAATGTATTTTGCTAAGCAACATAGTTGTTGAATTTTGCCCCATTTTACAACCTTTCTTGTTGTAAGTGACTTACTGCAATTGTTAAATTAGTAACATGGTTGTTAAGTGAATCTGGCTTTCCCATTAACTTTGCTTGTCAGAAAGTTGCAAAAGGGGATCACATGACCCAGGGACACTGTAACCATCATAAATATGAACCAGTTGCCAAGTGCTTAAACTTTGATAACGTGACTATAGGGATGCTACAATAAGTGTGAAAAACGATCATAAATCAGTTTTTAGTGCTGTTGTAACTTTGAATGGTCACTAAATGAAGGTTGTAAGTCAAGGATTAACCAGTATTTTGTAAAAAAAAATAAAAAATTGATGGGCCACATAAGGCTGCTTAGTGATTTGCATGAAATTGTCCTTCTTAATTGGCTTGTTTGTTCCCATAACTTTAGTTTATTAATTTTAAGCAAAAATAATGCTTTATACAGCAGGATAAAAAAAAGAAATGCTTGAAGCACTCTAACGGATACAAACTCTGAAATATACAACCATTCTCACAAAATAGTTTATACCATAAAATGGTTTACACTATAGTATCTTATTAAAAAGATACTATAGTGTAAACCCTTGATGTATCTACTCTGCTCACAGTGTTTTTTATTAATTAATGTTGACCAAATCATTAGGTACATTCCTTTAAAACAAATGTACTCTATGGCCAATTGATGCTTTGTTTAATCACTGGAATCATAGGAGTTATGTATTACATTCAGTCCTGAGAATCAGTTCCACAAGTGGTTATGTTGACAGAAGCAATTTCTCAGATCACATAAACTGAATTGTGTCATTGTGTTATTTCCTTCTTAAAGTTTGTAAGAGCAGGAACACCTCTCTTCAAATGATTAAAGTAACTACATGCTTTCCCATGCTTTCATTGCTGCCTGCATTGCACATAAAACTGTCAGACCTGCCCCAATCAGGTCCCTTAGGAAAGAAAGACCCTTGACTCCATTTGAGTGAAGTGATAGATTCTTTTACTAAAGGTTGCTGGTTATAGTAAAGTCAGGCTAGAACTAAGTTTCTTGTGCAAAAGGTTGCAAATTTTTCTCTGTATCCCAGCCTTTCCCCCATGACCAGTTCGTCTTTAGCTAATGAAGAGCCACATAGGTGTTTTGAGAATTGCTGAGATGTTTGGGACAATACACATTCCATTCTCAGAGTGTGTGACTGTGAGTACTGGCAAACTGGTCTTTGTCAAGGAGTCATCCCCCCTCCCTATTTCCCATCACACCTCATACATGTTTATTGTCCATTTGTCCCCCTTTGCCCCCTCCCCTAGCTTTTGATGGCAGGATGCCAACAAGGTGCCAACCCAAAGATGGCAGAACTGACATACTGTCCCCCCTGACAGAGACGTTAGTCCTGTAGAAGTAGTCTCTTGTTCTGGAAGTTCACCCACTCTTTTAGCCAGACCAAACAACAAGCATTGAAATACAATTTCCAATCTGGTAAACCCAACCCCCTCTTTCCTTATTTATTTATTTATGAGACTAATATACCGCTTTAAGTGCAAGCACTCTCTAAGTGGTGTACACCAGTAAGCAATGTATATATATATTTACATTGCCCCCAACAATCTGGGTCCTCATTTTACCTACCCCGGAAGGATGGAAGGCTGAGTCAACCTTGAGCCGGTGAGATTTGAACTGCTGACCTGCTGAACACAGTCAGCTAAAGTGGCCTGCAGTACTGCACTCTAACTGCTGCGCCACCTCGGCTCATAGCATCTTGCAGTAGTTTATATCTAATTCTTAGCATCTTGCAGTAGTTTATATCTAATTCTTGGGTTTTTTTCCTTGCCATATAAACTTAGAAATATCCATCTGCCATTGTTTAAATGGTGTATCAGTTGCAAGTATTGGTAAAGTCTGAAATAAAAAAGCATCTTTGGTAAGACATTTATCTTAATTACAGAAATTCTACCCAATAGTGATGAATACAGTTTATCCCATCTTAACAAGTCCTTTTTTTGATATCATTCCAGAGAGGCATATTGAAACAGTTTTGTGCTTGTATTTGTCAATAAGACCCCCCCCCCAATATTTTATCTTTTTCTCAACCCTAAAATCAGACTTTTTAGTCAATACATCACAGTCCTGAGAGATCATATTCTTAATAAGCATCGTTGTTTTCTGTTTGTTTATTTTAAAACCTGCAAAACCCCCAAATCATTTATTTATTTATTTTTAAGAAAATTGTATTGATTTTCTAGTTTTACATTTAAATATTTAAAAAGCAACGTGGCAGCTGAGTTAATCGATAATTCAATAACATACAAGTATCTTTAGTACAGATCACTGACCATTACGTTAAATATATCCTCTCTTTTCCCCTTAGTATTTACTTAAACTTATTTAAGTTTAGTTATTTAAACTAATACAATTCTTATTATATAAAAATACCTTTCTTACATTTATCAATAATTTTTAGTTTATACATATCCTAGTTATTTTAACATTCAATCTTTATAGACAATGTCCTAATTAGTTTTTCCAAATTTTCAGTTTCCCATTAATATTTAAATTTAACATTTAATATTTATAATTTCCAAGTTTTAAATAAACCCAGTTCCATTTATCACAATTCATCACGATCTAATGTTCAGGATACATGTCTTATCTATTTGAATATATTCAATTTCTCACCATCTTACATCAACTAATTAATAATACAGTATAACATTCTTATTTTCTGTTGATTTCCAAATATCTTAAATTTAGTAATCAAAATTTCTCTTATTTCAACATTTAATACTTCCTCTCTTTTTCTCTTGATATCTACTATCTTATATTTAAGCTAATAGTTTTTATTATTACAGCTAAGTAAAACATGTTTATTACATCCATCAATAGATTTTTAGCTTATATATATCTTAATTACCTTTACATTTAATTTTTATAAGCAAATCAATATTCAAATTTAACTGTTAATATTTATACTTCCAAGTTTTAAATGACCAAAGTTTTCTTTATCTCAACTCATTAACAAAATCTAGTATTCAAAATACACATCTGATCTATGTTCTATTTTAATTCTCACTGATAAGTCAAAACCCCAATTTTCTTCAGTCTTATTCTAGCTTTCTTTCTTTGCCAAGTCATCTTCCATGTCTGTGCTTTTAAGTCATCAAATAAATCTCCCTGTGTTGTTATGTATGTTGTTTGAAGTAGAAAAAGCTATCCAGTCACCATTTTTTTGAAAGAACTAACAAATCGTCTCTCTATTTTTCCATCTCGACGTAGTAGTACTGAACTGTTTATCTTTTCTTCAGTCTGTTCAACTTCTTGTTCGTCGGGTTTCTTCTGGTTTATATAGAAAGTCTTTTCCCTTTTCTGTGTTGTCAGTCCCTTTTCTGGGTTTTCCATTAACTATGTTTGTTGATCAGTTGAATCTTCCATCACAGTATTTAATTGTTCTACTTCTTTTATTATATTCTGTGTAGTTGATTTTTTAGTTGTAATCAAAGTTTGGGTTTGTATATCTAGGCTGACTGTTCTGTAAGTTATTTCATCAATAGCTGTAAGAATAGTTCCATAAATTGCTTTCAACATAAAGAGAATCTGTTCCTGATCTTCATCCATGTTCTCTTAGTAGTGTGTTAAGTTAAAAGCTTTACAATCACAGAATGCAATTTTTTTTTTGTCACTGAGTATAGAACACAGCTGGGCTTCTTGCAGCTGATATTGTCAAGGTTATAAAAGTTTTATCTATAGTCTGGGCTACAAGCCAAGTCTCTTTTAAGCAATAACAAGTTGTAATATCAGGTTTAGCCACAAGATGTCGCCCATACCATTTAGAGTTTTCTTTTAAATTTTTATAATATTTTCAATTTTATTTCTTTTTTGTGAGTAAAAACCCAGATCTTCAATAAGAATAAAAAAAATCTTTTAGTCCACAAATTTTAAAAAGATAAAAATCCAGTTAGAATCAAGTTATTCTTGCAACGTTTTTTAAAACTCAGTCACCACTGTTTTTAGGGGGAGGGATAGAATCTCCCTTCCCTCTCCACAGGGGGGAAAGTACTTTGAGCAGTTTATGCAGGGATTGGGATTTGGGTTAGGATTAGGGTTGGGGTTAGGGTTTTTTCAAATAACATTCTCAATATTTAGCAAACAACATAATGTCTGGGTTCATATGTTTAACAAGAAATAACAAATAGTTAATTATCATAAACAATATGTTAATTCATTACTTGATAGTCTTCTTACTAATATATATTCAAAGTTACATATCACATTCCTTTCTCTCTAACTCATGTTTCTAGCCATTGATAGAAATTATATCATGTTCTAAAATACACTGAGTCTTTTTTTCTCTTTTATCTTTATCTGTCCATTTCTGCACACTCTAAAATTCTTCAGTTGATAAATTTTCATTTTTCCAATGTTGGGCAAATACAATTCTTGCTGCAGTTAGTATGTGTAGAATTAAATATATACAATCTTTCTCATAATTTGCTCCTATTATTTCTCCAGCACTGGAGATAGATAATCCACCAATGGGTTTAGACTGTGTTCCTCCCCAATCAGATCAGTCAGCCAAAGTTGCAACGCATGTCCTGGGCTAGCGTCTCCCAGTCTCGACTGATCTTGCCCAGAACAGACGTGCAAGTTTGGCTCTTAGGCAGGTACAGTCTCCATTGGTGGATTTTTCCATTTCAAACCAAGTTTACTGTGCAGCGCTGAACTCAGCACTGGTGTTCAGTTTTCTGTCCCTTTTTCCCATTTTGTTATTATTATTATTTACCCTGATTGAGGGACAACCTCTCTCCTTTTCCCTCTCATGCCACTTGGAGACGGAGGAAAGATATTCTCCACCCCCCATCCCCTCATTCCCTGCTCATTCCCAGCTCTGGGATCAAGGCTGCTCCAGGTCCCCCAAAATTTTTATTGTTGATTGTCCCTCTGCTTTCCTTAATCCTACCAGAGTCTGCGGCTGCAGCTGGCACCATCTGGGAGCTCCATTTGCGGTGTTTACCTCTTTTTCGGCTTTCTGGAGCTGCAGCTGAAGCTCTGGGAATCAGGACGGCCCATTTATTTTCTGCCTTGCTGGTAGGAGTTACTGGCTACAGTCTCCTAAGCGAGATCGCGGCTTCCCTCGGGCAGCTGCAAATCAGTTGAGAGGCGGCCGTTTGAAGAGGCACGCCGAAAAATAGGGGGTTTGCAGCCTCCCTCGCCAAGGAACGGCGCGGAGAGATCGGAAATATCTGATTGCCCCAAGCTCGCTGCCGGCTGCGTTCTGGGCCGTAGAGCCTCAGTAGTACTCCTCCTGCGCTCGGGCCTTGCCTCAGTTCCCTCACACAACAGCCATTTTGAGGAGCTTGCAAACGGACTCAATGGAGGAAGGGGCTCCTTCCTCCATTCCCCCCATGCATTCCAGTTCATTTTCTCTTGGTTCCCAAGAGACTACAGAATAAAGTGCTCAGAGGGCTGAAATATAGGAGAGATTTCCAGGGAGTGTATGGTCACCATTTTCATACCGGCCACTGTTTTATATACCTTTCAGGCATTCCTTTTTCCTCAGGGGTGGCCATTTTGTGTCTCGCACAGGCCTTCTATTCTCTATGTAGGATCCCATTTCAGATTCTTACCTTAAACTCCATTTCAGGCCTCTCAGGACTCAGTTAGTATTCATCTCCACAGCCACTCTGGTCAGCCATTTCTCAGCCTTCTTAGCTGGTTTGACTCTATATGGTTTGTTCATTCTTTCAAGTGCATTTAATTTCCTTGGATTCAATTTCTGGGTGTTTTGGTGTCTCCAGGTCTCCCTGAAAACCAGGATTACCCAATTGGGATCCTAGGCCTACTCATATTAATAGCTCTAATTTGGATTCCAGACATCCCCTGTCATGCGCCTGTTCTTATCCACATGGCAACTCTATCTGGATTCCAGGTGCCCCTTATTGTGCGTCTGTTCTTATCCACACAAACAGCTCTGTCTGGATTCCAGGCGCCCCCTATCCTGCATCTGTTCTTATCCACACAAATAGCTCGGTCTGGATACCAGGCGTCCCCTATAGCGCGCCTGTTCTTATCCAACCAATAGCAGTCTCCGGATACCATTGTACTCCTGTATTAACCGAGAATGGAGGATACTAGGCCCTCCACAAAGGACGTAGTTCCGTCCTCCTTGACTGCCAGATGCCATAAATCCACTAATCAAGAGACTGCAGGTAAGATTTCGGCCAAGGCCCGGGCACGGTCTACCCCAAAGACCTCCAAGGGAGCTGAAGAACAGGCCACCAGGAGACACCAAGCCCTAGAGAAGGAATTCTCTAAAGCACAGAAGCTAGCCAGGTTGGAGACCTCACAAGCCGAAGTGTCTTCTTTTGATCTGCCCCTGGGGCCCTCTGCTTCTCCACTGGGGATATGGTCAACAGGAGAACCTATCCCATCTCCCGCATCGGGGGGACACAGACAGGGTTCATCCCTTCATTCAGCCCCCCACTTCACGGGGTGAATGCGTGGCCCCTGAAGCTATTTTCACCCCCATTGCACCCGGGCTTAGACCAAGTGAACCAATCCCCCTCACCATGGAGGACTGCCTAGCTGAGATGATTGCACAGGTGGTAGAGCTCACCAGCTGGCTACTGAGTCCTATCACGTGCCTTCTTCCCCTTCACAGTCCATTTACTTGGAGTACTCGTCATCTCGTGTATACGAGGCTGACCCGGAGATTCCAATGTCTGAGGAGGAGGAACCCCCCCTGAGATACCATCACTTAGCAGTCTCTTTAACCCTGCTTTTTTGTTCCCCTGCTTCACAAGGCCACTTCCATGGCACATCTTGGACCTGATCCTTCCATGCTGGCAACTTCAGTTGCTCCAGACTCAGAGGCGGATCCGAATTTCACCGAACCGGTAACGACACAACATTGTATTCCCTGTCCCCCCATGTTCCTCAACACGGTCCAAAAGCAATGGGTATCCCCGGCCTCTTTTCCCCTTCCAAGTAGCAATGAGAAAAGATTTTATAACGTGGCCCAGGACCTGGAGGTGGCTCTGGAGGTGCCCGCGGTAGATGAACCTTTATGACCCCTGTGTCTCCAACCGTCATTCCTGGCGACATGTCTGAGGCCCTCAAGGCTGAGGACTGTAAATGTGAACTCTCTTACCATAGAACGCATCAAGCCGCGGCATGGGCTATCAGAGCAGCTACCTCTGCATCCTTCTTTAACAGGTCTGCTCTCCGCTGGCTTAGACAGCTTCAGGCCAGAATACTGGCGGATGACATCCGCACACATCAAGATCTCAGTAAGATGTTGGCGACTACAGAATATGCGTCAGACGCCACCCTCCAGGCCGCCAGATTTTCCTCCAGAGCCATGGCATCCAGCGTCACTGGCCGCCATATGCTCTGGTTGAAACACTGGCCCGCTGACGCCAAGTCCAAATGGCGCTTGTCGGCAGCTCCTTATCAGGGAGGGAAATTGTTTGGTGAAGCTCTGATTCCTTACCTCACTGAAAATAAGGATAAATGTAAAGTGCTTAATCACATCCTTAAACGGTCGGACAAACGTCCCAATACCTACTCACGGAGGCAGCCCTTTCGCGCTGGAGCTAGGTTCAACTACTCCCAGACCAACAGTTCTTTCCCTATCAGACAGGACAGACAGGACAGACAGTCTGACAGACAGGCTTCCAGACCCAGACAACAATTTCAGGGCAAATGGCCCTTTTGCGGAGCGGCTACCCATTCCGCCGATCCAGGTGACTCTCAGACATATCCTGCCATCGGGGGCAGACTCTCTCTCTTTCTCTGCCAGTGGGCAGCCACCATCATGGATGCATGGGTCCTAAACACTGTGCGTCACGGACTGTCCCTGGAGTTCATCTCCAATCCCCCGAATCACTTCAATTCTTGTCCCCAACTAAGAAATCCAACAAAGAAAAAACTAATGAGAGAGGCCGTTGGTCACCACTTAAACATACGGGCCATAGAACCAGTGCCTTTAGATCAGAGAGGTCAGGGATTTTACTCCATCCTCTTCGTCATCCCCAAGGCGTCAGGGGGATGGAGAGCTATCCTGGATCTAAAGAGATTAAACTATCATCTTGCATACCGCAAATTCAAGATGCAAACACTCCAGTCCATCTTGGGAAGCGTAAGAAGGGAGGGACTTCCTGACGTCTATCGACCTCACAGAGGCGTACCTCCACATCCCCATCTCTCTCACCCACCGCCGGTTTCTAAGATTCGCCCACAGGGGACATCATTATCAGTACAGGGCACTCCCGTTCGGCCTATCCTCGGCTCCGAGGGTCTTTACCAAGATCCTGGTGGTTCTAGCAGCTTACCTGAGAATGGTGCAAGTCAGAGTCCAATGCTACCTGGACGACATTTTAATCCAGTCATCATCGACCCAGACCGCTCAGGCGGATCTCGAACTAGTGATAATACTGCTCCAGAATCATGGGTTCTCGGTGAACTTCTCCAAGAGCCATTTGATCCCCACAACAAGGGTGTTTCACCTAGGGGCCATCATAGACACAGTGGAATGCTGGGTCTACTTATCCCAGGAACGCCAGGACAGCATCAGGGACTCAATTCTTCAATTGTGCAGGGGTCGAATGGTAACGTTGGCCAGCCTCTCCCAATTATTGGGGAAGATGAGCTCAGCCATTGCAATTGTACCTTGGGCCAGGCTCCATTCCAGGAACCTTCAGTGGTTCCTGCTCCCCTTCCAGAGACTGAACATCAGTTCCTCCAATCAAAGGGTGAGACTTCCGCTTCATGCCTTGCGATCCCTCACATGGTGGCTCTTGTCGGCCATGCTCAAGGGGTCTCACTTCAAGGAGCCCGATCGACTCACCATTATGACCAATGCCAGCCTGTTCGGCTAGGGAGTGCACCTTCGCTCACAGTGGGCCCAGGGCCGTTGGTCCCGCTCCGACCTTTGGCACAATATCAACTGGCTAGAGCTCAGGGCCGTACACCTGGCCCTGCGCCATTTTCGCAGCACAATAGCGAAGCATCACGTGTTGGTCCTCACAGACAACGTGGCTGCCAAGGCACATGTGAACCGACAAGGGTGCACCCGATCTCGTGCACTCTTGATCGAGGCACTCCTGCTGGGCTCCTGGGCAGAGGCCAACCTGGCCTCCATCAAGGCCGACCACATTTCAGGGGAGGCAAACACTCAGGCTGAATTCCTGAACTGGGCGACGGTGGACCATTCAGAATGGCGCCTACATCCAATTCTACACAGATTCAGAGAGATCTGCCACCGCTTCAGATTACCAGTTCTAGATCTTTTTGCCTCCCCGACAAATGCTCATCTACAGCGATTCTTTTCCCACTTTCCGTCTCCAGGGGCAGAACGAGCGGATACTCTTCGGGGCCCATGGCCGAAGGGACTGCTTTATGCCTTCCCTCCTCTTCCTCTTCTTCCAGCAGTTGTCCGCAAGCTTCTTCAGAAGCAGGCGGAGATTCTTCTAGTGGCCCCATATTGGCCACAGAGACCATGGTTCGCCGACCTAGTGAACCTCTCTCTAGGGGCCCCATTGAGGATTCCCCCAGAGCGGGTCTCACTCAGCCAGGGGACCCTTCTTCATCCAGACTCCCAATGGCTCCAGTTAGCCGTCTGGCACTTGAGCGCTCGATCCTGTCCCAGGAGTCCTGCTCGCTGGGGGTCATTACTGTAATCCAGGCCTCCCGCCTGTCCTCTACCAACTGTATTTATGAGGCCACGTGGAGGAACTTCTGGTCGTGGTGCTCGAACCACCACTTGACCATTCCAGACTTGACAATTCCACACATATTGGATTACCTTCTACAGGATCTTGAGAGGGGCTTGGCTCCAAACACATTACGCAGACAAGTCACCGCTCTCTCCACTGTATTTACCTGTGACTGAGCGGTTTCCCTAGGTCATCATCCCTTGATCTGCTCTTTCATCAAGGGGGCTACTAACACCAAGCCCCCTGTAGTGCACAGGTATCCATCTTGGGACCTGCCGCGAGTCCTCTGGGTTCTAACCAGACTGCCCTTTGAGCCCCTCAAGACATGCAATATACTATACATATCGCACAAGGTCGCATTCCTAGTGGCAATCACCTCTGAACGACAAATATCAGAATTGGCACTGTCAGTCATAGATGACTTGTGCCTTTTTCAAGTGGTCCTTCGTCTGGATCCTGCCTTCCTCCCGAAGGTCAATTCTCTCTTCCACAGGCCTCAAGAAATCATGCTGCTGGATTTCTGTCCTCACCCATCTCATAGCCTGGAATGGCAATGGCACCCTCTGGACATCCGCAGAGCGCTCCGTTACTACATGTCACGGATAGCTGCCTTCCACAACTCTGAGGCTCTCTTTGTCTTCTTCCATCCTTCTTCCAAGGGTCAGAAGGTGTCCTTCTCCACGATTGGCAGGTGGATTAGGGCGTGTATTGTGGGAGCATACCAGGCTGAATCATTGCCGGTTCCACGACAGATAACGGCCCACTTGACCCGTAGCATGGCTACTTCTGTGGCCTGGGCCACTCAGGCATCCATTGAGGACGTTTGCAGAGCGGCCACATGGTCTTCACCATCTCCTTTTATAAGGCATTACAGGATTGACAGGTTCGCCTCAGCGGAGGCCTCCTTTGGTAGGAGGGTTCTCCAGCAGGTCGTACCTCAAAGTGCCATGCCAGACAGGCCTGCTCCCCTCCCTCAGGGACAGTAGGCTTTGGTATGTCCCATTGGTGGATTGGCCATCTCCAGTGCTGGAGAAGGGGCGTTGTCTTACCTGAACACCTTTTCTCAGCACAGAGATGGATAATCCACTCCCGCCCTTGTAGGTTGCTTAGGTCTAGGGCTAGATTTATGAGCCAACATGTCTTGCTGTCAGTCATGGCTTCACCTGCGTCGAGACTGGGAGACGCTAGCCCAGGACAGGCATTGCAATTTTGGCTGACTGATCTGATTGGGCAGGAACACAGTCTAAACCCATTGGTGGATTATCCATCTCTGTGCTGAGAAAAGCCGTTCAGGTAAAACAACGCCCCTTCTAACAAAAATAATTCTGGCTTAAAGTCTATTTGTTTTTTAGTAATTTTCTCCAACCATAAATGTATTTTTAACCAAAATCTTTTTGCTTTTGGGCATGTCCACCAGATATGATAGTAAGTACCTGGCCTTTGTTTGTATTTCAACACTTGTTTGAAGTATTTTTAAACATTTTTGCTAATCTCACTGGTGTCATATGCCATCTGTAAAACGTTTTATATAAGTTTTCTTTATATGCCACTGCTTTAGTTAGTTTAACATTTCTTTCCCATAACTTTTGCCAGTCTTCTAATTCTATATTATATCGAAAATTCTTTGCCCATATTATCATCGTTTCTTTAACTTGTTCTTCCTCCATCTTTAAGTTTAACAGTAGAGTTTCTTAATCAACTTTTCATCTGCTTTTAACAGTATCTGATTAAATTCTGTCTGTTCCTTATAGAATCCCATTGTTTTAACATCTTTTTCATATATCGTTTGAATTTGTAGATATGGCCACCATGATAGATCAATACCTTGTTCTTGTAAATCTTGTCTGTCTTTCAATTTTCCTTCATTGTTCAAAATATCTTTATAAGTCACAACTTTGTCATAGTTAATTAAATTTGGATAAGCGAAAGCTTTCATTGTTGAACGCCATCCAGGTATCTTAATATAATTTTTTCCCATTCTGAAAAAAGTGCATTTCTTATAAAGTGGTTTTGACAATATCTATGTGTTTTATTCTTCCCATACCACAGAAAGGCATGCCAACCAATTTGTAGGTCATGCCCCTCTAGGTATAATAGTCTTTTGTCTCTAAGCATTATACATTCTTTAAGCCATGTTAAAATAGTTGCTTGGTAATAGAACGTCCAGTCCGGCAGTCCAAATCCTCCACTTTCTTTTGCTTCTTCGAGTATTTTCAGTCTAATTCTAGCTTTTTTTCCTTGCCAGATAAATTTCGGTATTGTTGTATTCAGTTCATCAAAAAAGGCTTTACCCAGCTTTACAGGAATTGTTTGAAATAAAAAGAGTATTTTTGGTAATATACTCATTTTCACTGTTGCTATTCTCCCCAGCGTTTAAAGTTGTAAGTTTTTCCACTTTTCCAGATTCAATTTTATTTGTTTTAGCATTCTTATATAGTTATCTTCTTTTATTGTTACACGTCTTGCTGTTAGATAAATTCCCAAATATTTGACTTTTTTAACTATTTGAAGATTTGGGGTTTTTCTTTTGTTAGATGATTTTTTTATTTTTCTGTTAGATTCTTTGTTAGCACTTTAGTCTTTTCTCTGTTTATTTTCAGCCCTGTCACTTCTCCAAATTCTTCTATTTTCTCCATAAGTTTAGTGCTTGTTTCCAATGGATCTTCCAGTATAAAAACCAAGTCATCTGCAAATGCTTGTAGTTTATATTTTTCATCTTTTATCTCCAGTCCTTTAATTTCTATATGTTGTCTGATGTTTCTATTCAATACTTCCAGTGTTAATATAAATAATAATGGGGATAGTGAGCATCCCTGTCTTGTGCCTTTTTTAATGTTAAAGTTTTCTGTAAAATTTCCATTTACAATTATTTTGGCTGTTTGTTTACAATAAATTGTTTTAGTTAACATTTATAAAGTTTTCTCCAAAATCCATTTTCGCTAGTTGCTGGAACATGAATTGCCAGTTTAATACATCTTGCAATGATTTATAAAGCTCTGCAGGTAATCCATCTGGACCTGGAGTCTTATCATTTTTTTTGCCTTTTTATAGCCTCTATAGTCTCCATCATTGATATTTTTCCATTTAGTATATTTCAAATATTCTTTGAAATTTTTGGTAAATCTGCTTTTTTTAAATACTGCTGTATTTTTTCTTTTGGAATTTCCTCTGTTTTGTAAAGTATCTCATAATAATCTTTGATTTTTTTTTTAATTGTATCATTTTGAAACTGTAATTCACTTTTCGGATCTTGCAGCTTGTTTATCAGTTTTTTCTCTTTTTCTTTTTTCAGTCTATATGCTAACCATCTCCCTGGCTTGTTGGCATTTTCAAAGAAGTTCTGTTTAGCCCTTTTAATCTGTTGACCCATCATTTCCGTCTCGGGTAGATTTAATTTATGTTTTATTATCTCCGTTTGTTTCTTAAGTATTTTCTTTTGTGGGTCTATTTGTAATTCTGATTCTAACTTTCTGAATTCTTCCTTCAACTTTAACTGTTTCTTTTCTTTATTCTTTTTAGCGGTATAGGTTATAGCCAACCCTCTGAAATATGCTTTAGCCGTATCCCACACATTTTGAAGTGATGTTTCTTCTTTCTTGTTTATTTTGAAGAAAAAATCCATTTCCATTGTCGCTACTTATATAAATTCTTTTTCTTTCAGTATAGATTTATTCAAGGACCATCTTAATTTTTTCTTAGTTGCTCTCCAAGTCATCTTTATTGGGTTATGGTCTGCCCAAAAATTAGTTTTGATACAATTTCTTGTATTATCATATTAAGTTCCAAAGATGTCCATATCATATCAATTCTAGACCATGATCTATGTCTATTTGAGTAAAATGTATATTGTAATTTCTTTGGATTTTTCTCTCTCCATATATCTTGGATATAAAGTTTTTCTGCCATTTTTAAAAATGTTTTAGGTAATATATTTCCTCCTTTCCTCCCTTGTTTAGGACTTTTATAGTTCAAAGTTCCATCTGTTATTGCATTAAAGCCTCCCATTATATACAGATTTTGATAGTTTAAATCTAATTTTTTTAAATGTAATTTTTGGTAAAATTGTTCTTGTTTATTGTTTGGTGCATATATTGCTACCATCAGAGTCTGTTTTTGTTCTATCATTATTTCCACCATTAATATTCTCCCCTCTTCATACTCATAAATTTGTTTAGGGTTCATTTTTCTTTAATGTATAAAGCTATTCCTCTTTTCTTTTGAAGTGCTAATGCAACGTGAAGTTTACCGATTTTTGGTTGTTCTAACAACTTATAATGTTGCCTCTTAATATGTGTTTCTTGGAGACAAATTATATCCATTTTTAATTTTTGTATTCGTGTAAAGATTTTCTCCTTTTTGAGGGGGAATTCAGTCTGTTTATTCAGTGTCCCTTTCGAGGGTCCAGGAGTCGCCCTTACAGGCATTCCAAGTGACGCCAAGGTGGACCCTCCTATAGATAGTCGCTTAGCGCAGTTCAGTGACATTTGGGAGGTTACCACCAACAACTCTTGGGTAAGGGAGACTATAAGATACAGTCTCGCACTGGAAGTTATAACCACCCTTCCAGATCGATTTAGTCAGTGTCCCACTTCAAGAAACAAGCAAGGCCGAGTTAGTATCCACAGCCATATCCCATCTGTTAGAGATAAAGGCCATAGAACCAGTACCTCTGGAACAGAGAGGAAGGGGATTTTATTCCATTCTGTCGTGGTTCCCAAAGCCTTGGGAGATTGGAGGGCCATATTGGATTTAAAGGGACTCAATTACTTCCTAACCTACAGGAGGTTCAAGATGCAGTCCCTCAAATCCATTCTGGCCAGTATCAGAAAAGGGGATTTCCTCTCCTCTATAGACCTGACAGAGGTGTACCTCCACGTCCCTATCCTCCCACAACACCGCAGATTCCTCCAGTTTTGTTACGCGCGCCAGCATTATCAGTACAGGGCTCTACCCTTTGGGCTTTCCTTGACCCCTCTGGTATTCACAAAGATATTGGCAGTTTTGGCAGCCCATCTCAGATTAATTCCAGTGCGTGTACAATGTTACCTGGATGATATCATTATCCAATCCAGTTCTTTCCGTTCTGCCCAATCAGACCTTCAACTCACAATCAATACTCTTCAGGAGCACAGATTTTCCGTGAATTTCAAGAGTCACACAACCCCTTCAACTCACCTCCTTCACCTAGAAGCAATAATAGACTCCAATCTTTGCAAGGTTTACCTCTCCCAGGAACGCAAAGACAGTATCAGGTCACTTGTCCACAAGATCTGGAGAGATAAGGTGGTTCCACTGGTCCAGCTGTCTCAGCTGTTGGGGAAGATGGTCTCCTGTCTGGGAATCATTCCATGGGCCAGACTACATTCCAGAGCACTCCAGTGGTTCCTCCTTCCCTTCCAAAAACGGAATGTGAGTGCTTCCACAAGGAAGGTCATCACACACTGTTGTCCCTTCTGTGGTGGACGTCATCAGCAATGAACAGGGGATCCCTATTCAAGGAGCCTTCCAGGCTAACCTTGACTACAGATGCCTGCCCGTTCGGCTGGGGTGCCCACCTACAGACTCACGTGGCACAGGGTCAATGGTCCCAGTCAGATTTATCACACAACATAAATTGGCTAGAACTCAAAGCAATCCATCTGGCACTCCATCAATTCTTCGCCTTTGTGGCGGGACAGTATGTTCTAATACTGACGGACAACGTAGCAGCCAAGGCCCATGTCAACAGACAAGGAGGGATCCAGGCGTGGTCTCTCATGCTGGAGGCCTTGGACTTGGGTCTGTGGGCAGAGTCCAACCTGGAATCTATCAGTGCAGAGCACATGTCTGGGGAAGCGAATCGTCAGGCCGATTCCCTGAGCAGGATCACGGTCAACCACTCGGAGTGGTGACTGGACCCGCCCCTGTTTAGGGAAATCTCAGACAGATTCAGACAACCACAAGTGGATCTGTTTGCCTCCCCGACGAATTCCCAACTATCCAGGTACTTCACAAGGTTCCCCTCATCGGGAAAGGAGGGAACAGATGCCCTCTGCAGCAAGTGGCCCAGGGGGCAACTTTATGCATTGCCTCCTCTCCCCCGATACCAGCGACCATCCGCAAGATTCTCCAAGAACAGGCAGAAGTAATCTTAGTTGTCCCACACTGGCCAAGGTGACCATGGTTTGCCGACCTTGTGGATTTGTCGCTCTTCCCACCATGGAGGATTCTGCCGGGTCGCATCTCTGTCAGTCAGGGGAGACTTCAACACCCAGACCCCCAATGGCTTCAACTAGCCGCTTGGCACTTGAACGGGAGAGTTTAGTTAGGCAATCCTATTCGTCTGGGGTGATCTCAATAATCCAGGCCTCAAGGCGACCCTCAACCAATAGGATTTACAATGCCAGGTGGAGAAACTTCTGCATGTGGTGTTCCAAACAGAAACTTAGACCATTGGCGGTCACCATTCCTGACATATTAGACTACCTCTTGGAGGGCCTGAATAAGGGTCTATCACTTAGTACCCTCTGCAGACAGGTTGCGGCCTTATCAACAGTCCTCACATGCAACAACTTAGTTCCATTATCACAGCACCCTGCAGTTGGTGCCTTTCTAAAAGGGGCAGTTAACGCTAAGCCTCCTACGGTGCTTCGCTATCCCTCCTGGGACTTGCCTAAGGTGTTGCAGGCCCTCATGACGTCCCCGTTTGAATCCATCCGGTCTTGCTCACTTCACTTCCTTTCTCTGAAGGTTGCATTTCTGGTGGCCATCACATCGGCAAGACATATTTCGGAACTGGCCGCGCTTTCGGTCAGAAGCGACCTGTGTATGTTTCTGGATGACAGAGTGGTCCTTAGATTGGACCCTTCTTTCATTCCGAAAGTCAATACCTAGTTCCATAGGTCCCAAGATTTGGTTCTTCCAGACTTTTGTCTCAACCCGTCACATCATCTGGAGAGGCTGTGGCACAAACTGGACGTGCGCAGGGCTCTGCACCATTATGTTAAGAGGACCGCTGCTTTTCACAAGTTGGAGGCCCTGTTCGTGTCCCCCCAGCCCTCTTCCATGGGAAAGATGTCATCTTCAATGATTGGAAGATGGATCAGAGCATGCATTGCTCACACTTATAGATCACAGTCTCTCCCGGTACCTGCACACATTACCGCTCATTCCACATGTAGCGAGGCCACATCAGCGGCTTAGTCTACTCAGGCTTCAGTTGAAGAGATCTGTATGGCTGTGGCCTGGTCTTCTCCCTCTTCCTTTATCAGGCATTACAAACTTGATAAGTTCGCTGCGGCGTATGCTTCATTTGGTAGAAGTTTTTTGCAGCAGGCTGTTTCCTCACAGGGGACACATGCCTAGACTTCCCTCCCTTGGGGACATGGGTGCTTTGGTATGTCCCACCGGTAGATGCTACATTCATCATGCTGGAGAAGGGGCATTGTCTTACCTGAATGCCTTTTCTCAGCATGATGATGTAGCATCCACACCCACCCTTAGCGACAGTCTAGGCAGGTGTAGTTGTAAGAGGAGCCATTGCGCCAAACTTTGTCATGGATGCTTCGCCTCATCAAAAACTGGGAAGGCACCACCCAGGGGAGGTGTGGCTAAAGTTCTGACTTAGTCTCAACTGAGCAGGAAGGCTGAGATTACCCACTGGTGGATGCTACATCATCATGCTGAGAAAAGGTGTTCAGGTAAGACAATGCCCCTTCTCTTTTCTATTCAATATTTAATTTCTTGGAAAAGATCTCCAAGAAGCAAAATACCTCCAAAAGGGAAGGAGGGGGATTTCCGCTCCACCCTTATACTAACGGAACCAGCGAATTGATCTTTTTATGGAGGATCAAAATATATGGAAGTGAAATAAATATAATTTAAAACTTAAATCTGGATAAATCTAAAATTGTTGAATGGTTAAGACTCTCATTCTAAAAACAATTGTTCATTTTGGAAATTGAAAAACAAACAGATGCTGACACCTAGTGGTGGATGAAGATTATGACAGTTATGACTTTCATATAAGACTTGGCAAAACCTGGGAAAAGCTAATCTGTGTTTGTGACCTTCCAAGCTTTAACAACAAAGAACAGCTTTGACAAAAAAGACAATAATCTGGGCTGTAGAAAAGAGAGAATTATAAATTTCAGGAAAAAAAATCTTTTTTGAACTCTTTGGATTACAAATATCTATTTAACCGGGACTCTAAAGCTATTTGCAGAGAAAAGAAAAGAAGAGAAAAACTCAAATTCTTGGTCGTCACGGATCAGAGACATGTAGAAAGAACATATCAAGAAAACATAAATACTTCACAGGAGGAGATATATAGTATACTGCAACTAATTCAAACAACAATGATTTTAAACCACAAAGAAATCCAAAATAACTTTGAAAATATAAATCAATCTATTTCCAAGTTAACTGTACAAAAAAAAAAATTCCCAGAAAACAACAACAGAGAAGGAGCAGGTAAAATAGATAAGTGGATACAAAATTGAGAATAGAGACTTAAAGATGGAACTTAACAAAACAAGGAAATATGATTTAATCCTAGTGGGGAAAAAATCACAAGAATTGGAAAAAACAACTTATCCCTTAAGACTAAAATAAATCTGAAGACAAGAAAACAGATTGGATAAAATGGACTGTAGAGATGTCAGGAACATCGGAGAGAAATGAAATGATAAGGGAAGCGGAGAGAAAGAAAAAGATTTTCAACAAACAGAGAAGGGCAGAAGCACTTCACCTGATTTACTTTTTATATCTACAGCAGTGTTTCTCAACCTTGACAATTTTAAGGCATGTGGACTTCAACTCCCAGAATTCCACAGCCAGCAATGCTGGCTGTGGAATTCTGGGAGTTGAAGTCCACATGCCTTAAAATTGTCAAGGTTGAGAAACACTGATCTACAGTAACATTTGTGAACATATGGAAACACTTTTCAACTCAGCAAAATACATGGATCAAGAAAGATACTGGGCAAAGGAAAAAGACTAAAGTGGAAATCAAGAAAATAGATGATGGGACCTACCAGAGAGAATACTTAAAAAAGAAACATTTGTTTGAATATGGTTAAAGAAATAGATTTGGAATATATATGTTATTCTAAGAGGGATGAATCCCTTAAATAATATAGTATACTCCCCCCCTTTTTTTATCCTATTTCTTGATATGAGTAATATAAAAAAGTTGAAATGGCTTAGATAAAGGAAATGTTTAGATATTTAAATAAGATTGAATTTAAGAAAATTATAATCGATAAAAATGTTTTGAATAAGAGTTAAAGGACTAGATGACTAGATGTATTAAATGGAATATTTAAAGATTAAACATTTTTAATTATGGTTAAAAAGAATAAGAAATCTTGGAAACAAATATATATTTGCTTAGGAGGGATATATATTCTAAGTATGCTATTTTTTGTTTCTTTACTCTTGCTCTCCTTTCTTTTTTTACTGTTTTATCTATTCCTTAAGAAATGTAAAAGTGCTGAGATGGTTCATATGGAAAAAATAGACTTAAATTTTTAAATGTAATTAATTTTTGAGAAAATCTTAACCAGTAAGAATATTTTGAATTTTGTGGAAGAAACAAATTTAAATAAGGACCATAACAGGATCTATGATAAGGCAACCAGAATGATTGGATAAAAAAGAAATGTTATACTGGTGTGATTATTATTTTTAGGAATATTGGGAAAAATTATATATTTAATTGTTATCTGTCAAAACAATAAGAATTGTATTAACTCAGTGTTTGCAAAAGAGGACATTTTGGGGAAAAAAGGAAATCAACTAAAACCATTATGTGGATTATGGATTATAGAAATCAATTGTTAGTGATTGTTTTATGTAAACCCAGACAACACACTGTTAGCCAATTATAGTGATTTATGTTTAACAAATTAATAAAATATATTACAAAAAATATGTAGGTCTTTAGCACTTTGAATAGTTCTGGAAATAACAAAAATTTCCAATGTTTAATATTAAGTATTAAAGCTATACCATAAATATTAATGGTTAGTGGTTGAGGAAAAAGAACAGAAGGGGAGAAAATGTGTTTATGTATGTTATATTTTTCATTTTGTCATTTGTATCTTTATTTTTTATTCCTTTGTATTCTTTAAAATTATGCAATATAATTACAAAATCTATTTTGTGAACCATAAATTGTTTTCTTGCTCAATTTTCCCAAAAATGTCAAGGTTCCAACTAATGAACCCAAACAAATCTGAACACTGAGACTTGAAATTTCCTCAAAGAACATGTTTATTGGATACATAATATTGGCATGGTCAAAAATGAAACTCACTCTAAAATTTCCCTTAGAGATTCAATGTAACTAAATGTAACAATTCCCTCCCCTCTGCTATGCTGTTGATCATGCTACCCAATAAAAGCAATTAGAAGAAACTTCTTCTCTCCACCTTCCAGCTCCTGTGGGAATGACCTTGGTTCCCACAGGACTGCTCTATGTTTAATCTAGCAATGCTGTCATTTTTCCATCCCCCCTTCCCTTCAACCTGTGGCAACTTAGAATGAAAAAGATAGCTGCAGCCAGGTTCATTTCAGAAGTTGCCAATCGGACTCTCCTAAAGAGAAAGCAGTTCCTGAAAAATAACAAGCATAGATACACAATGGGACCTGGGGCGGTTTGAGGTACTGGTCTCAATGTTGATTCTATAACTGGTTTCAGCAAACTGCAATGAAAAACTGAATGTATTTTCCCTAAGAATCGTGGGAGCTTTAACTCCACTGTGACAGGGTTTGTGATTTTTACGATAGGGAAAGGACCAATAAATTTAGGTCCTAGCTTTTTACATGGTAGTTTTATTTTAAGGTATTTGATTGAGAGATAAACTTTCTCTCCTATGTGAAACTGTTTCTGGGGGGATTGCTCCTTTTTTTTTCCAAACAATTTTATTGATTTTTCCATGTTTACACCAGAACACTTAAGAAAGAACGTGGAGATAGGGTAATCAGTTAGGTACAATAAAATCATACATATATAGCTCAAATAATGCTCCTTAAAATTTCCCTCTCTGACAATTAGAATAATATAGTCAAACTAATACATTTCTAAGTAAAATTAATTCATTAATACATCCCTAAATAATAATTCAATTAATCAATAGAAATTATCAGCAACCTTTCATCGATATAAATCAAACCCTGTTTTTAGGTTTATTAATTTCCAAATACCATATCTAACTTAGCCTTAAACAAAAATATTCTTTACAATTTGGGTGTCCATAATTTCTCTTATTTAAGCATATTATTTCCATAATTACATTCTTACATTTCTCAACTATATTCTATTTCTTATTCAATAATTCTTCATTTATTAATTTGATCTCTTCCATCATTACAATCTTTTTATCATTATAGCTCCAAAAATTAGCTATCATATCTAATAATAAAAAGCATAGGAAAAATAGAAAAAATAATAGAAAGAAACAAAAAGAAACCAAGAAAAAGGAAGAGAAAAGGGGGAAGATCTATTATTCCAAAAAATATATTCTTACTATATTTCAATGTTAAATTCTAAATCTTATCCTAAAAACACCTTTTAAAAATCCAAATCCAAATCAATCCACATCTCTATAAAGCCATTGCAACCCTAAATGTAATCTTAAATTCCATATTTATATCTTATTCTAGCTTTCTTTCTGTTCCAAATGGGTTACCATAGTAAGGCCTCTAAGTCCACAAATAAAACTCCCTCCATTTCTTGCCGTAACACATAAATCAGGCGAGAATCTCCCATTGTCCATTTTAATAGACTAGTGAAAAAGTTGTAGTGATTCTCAATAGCTTGTGGTTGAAGATCCGTCTTCATCTTTTTTGAAGTTGTGTCTAGCTTAATTACAGTCATTTTTGAATCATCCAGAGTCTCAATAGATTGTCTATAAAATAATGTAGAGTCTTCTTTAATATTATTTTGCTTTCCCCCTATTGGTTTTTTATCTGTCAGGTAATCAGTTGGAGTCTGGAGATCAGCCTGCACTTCTGGGGTAACATCCTTAGTTTCTGTGCTAAAAGTCATTTGTTCATTAGCATCAGAATTTTTTTCCAGTGTAGGTTGGTAGTCCTGATGTAAGTTTAATTCCTCCATCTCAGTAAATTGTGGATAAGGTTGAAAACGAGTCTCTTGAGTATATACCTCTTCTGCTGTTTCTTGGCTTACAAAGTGCTCACTTACACCTTGTGCTTTGATTTGTTGTTGAAAAATAATCTCTTTTGTATAGGCAATTATTCAGTATTTTCAAGAATTTTGTCCAATATATACTTGTAATTGAAATCTGGACAGAATTCCTCCATTTCAGTAGTATATAAAGCCACTATTCTTTTGGTGGAGGCTGTATTTAATAACAATCAGTCAGTATCCGCTTCCACCCAGCTATACAGCTTCTTTATCTTTCCCTTTTGAAATAATTTGAAGGTCAAAGTCAGACTCAGAGTCCAAAGAAAGGGAATAACAATTGCGGTAAATAATGTCACCACAAGATGTCCCCAGAGGGTTAACCAGTTCAGTATTTCCAGACCCACAATAAAAATAATTTCTTTCCTCTTTTCCTTTTTTCCATCTTTTCTTTAGTTATATAAAATAGTAGAAAATTAAAAAAAATCTCCAAATTGCTAACATATTAAGTTTCTATAACAAGGATTTTAGGACTCCCAAATATTCAAAAATAAAATCAACCATTGAAAAAGTTAAAATTAATTTTTCTTTTGTTCCAAAGCTTTTCTTTCCCCATCAACAAAGACGCTTTTAAAAGATAGGGAAATGATTCCAAAAGCTTTTCACAGGAGTAAATAGGAAAGAGAGAGGCAAGGAAAGGTCTCACCGAATCTTCCACGGTGATTCTATTTTGCTTAGATGTTCTTGTGGCTTACAGCTGGTGCAGTTAAGTGATCTGCCATTTTACTGATCAATCTTTACTCCATTGGCCCAAAGGAGCTTGGACAACAGAGGATGCCGCCGCCCCTCTTCAGTCAAACAGGCAGCCGCCTCAATGGTGGTCACCCCTTCAGGTCGACTTTTGACCCAATTAAGGGTCTACTGGTGGGGGAAACTTGGCCGGCAAAGAGACAAGTCTCTCTGCACGATCGCAGCACTGCTAACCCGGAACTGGAAGCCGGGGATTGCTTCTTATCTGCTTGCTCCTCTTGAATCTTTGTGGCTTTTGCTAAGGCACATTTGACATTTGCCCAAGCACTCTGTGAGGAGGGGGGGTTCTTCAGGGTATTCAGGCATGGGAATGAACTCCCTGCCTGTAGCTACTTTAAAAGGAGTACGTTTAGGACTGCTGTGTGCAGTATTGTTGCATGCCACTTCAGCAAAAGGCAGGAGATCTGCCCAGTTACTTTACTGATAGTTAACATAGCATCTCAAGTATTGTTCCACCATTGTGTTAGCTTGTTTAGCAGCTCCATTTGTATTTGGATGAAAAGCCAAGTTGAGCTGCTGGCTGAATCCGATCAGCTTCAGGAACTCCCTCCAGTATTTTGTTGTGAACTGGACTCCTCAATCTGATATGATTTTTCTTGGAATCATATTAAACAAATTATCCTTTTTTAATATAAAAAAGGATTTTAAAAGGAGGCTGTTACTGTATCTATAAATCCAGGGATTTGAAGCATTGCAAATTGAGGTGGGAAGATTTTATTAACTGATTGCTTTTGCTTACAATAGCACACTGTTAAATATTAAATGTGGTTTTTCTTTTCTTAAAAATATGGTTCAATAGAATTTAATATCTTTTCCAGTAATTGCAAGTTTTCGAGGAATAATCCCTCATGGCTTATCATTGGAGATTGGAGACACTGTTCAAATACTAGAAAAATGTGATGGTAAGTGTTGAAAAAGCAAGCAACTGTCACTTGACAAGAGACTTCAAAATCAACTCACCTAATTATGCTAAAGCAAATACAAATGTTTGCTAAAGTTGAAAGCCTATTTAATAATAGCCAAATTTAATTTTCTATGAACAAAAGGTTATTGAAATCATAGATGCTTGAATAAGAGTAAAATTTATCCAGTTTGAAATGTCTCAAAATAATCTATCCAGTTTGTTGCTATAAAAAGATATCTCTAATTGCAGGGAAATAATTATTCTGTATATGGTAACATATTTTTATTCTAGCAATAATTATAGATTAAGATCTGATTGGAGTATACAGTAGTTTTTTATAATTAACTGTTTTTTCCTCCAAAAGATTAGTTTATGTATTTTGAATTACGTTTATAAGATTGTGTTACATTGAGTGTTACTGTATGAAGGTACATATATTTATATGATGCAATGAGATAAGGGATAGAAAATAGAGGTCTATAGAAATACCACAATACTCTAGAGTTCTTTTATAGGATTTTGCTAAGTCTTTGTCACATGCATGCAAAGACAGCTAGGAGCAGCTTCTGAAGCAGAGATACAAGTGTGTAATCATGTGTAAATGATTACCCCAAGATTAATTAGGACAGTTTTTAAATCTGGATTTCCTTAGTCCTAGTCACTAAATCTGAGTATATTTTCTTTCTATAATTATAAAACATGGAATTAAAAAGATCAAACTGTAGGGCTTAAAAGAGTTTTCAAACTATTAAAGCAACTGTGTCATTTCTTAAACCTGCATGGTTCTTTACATAGAAATG
The DNA here is from genome assembly GCF_016545835.1 of Crotalus tigris. Lineage (NCBI taxonomy): Eukaryota > Metazoa > Chordata > Lepidosauria > Squamata > Viperidae > Crotalus > Crotalus tigris. The sequence goes on from NW_024097814.1 coordinate 99,540, forward strand.
CTATTGAATGGCATGAAACTTACCTGCTTGTAACTGATAATACAATAGTAGTGTCCTATGAATACCCCTGCCTATTTTTGTTATTTGGGGAAGATACATAGAGGTAAAATTTCCATATTAAATATATGTGGAAGTTGAAGTATAGAATCTTACAGTTGTATTTCTGTTGTACTTTTCTTTTAATACATTGGTTTTTAGTTGGAAACTGCCCAGAGACATTTGGAAGTCAGGCACCCTATAAATAAAGTAAAATGAAATATAAAATATTTCTTTTCAGGCTGGTACAGAGGATTTGCCTTAAAAAACCCAAATCTCAAGGTAAATTAATTTTTGTTTTAAATTAAAATGTGTATGAAAACTTGTTGAGGTATTCATATAAAAGTAAAAGTACATAGTTTATTGAGCAGTCATGCAAAATGTATGCCAAGTGGTAATAATGTTTAAGTCTTGGATAATTATTTGACAACACCTAAAGGGAAGCTATAGATCGCTATAGATTATGCTTAAATACACTAAAAAAAACCTAATTCTGCAAATGTCTCCCAAACTATTGGTGCAATACCTAGAACACCCTCCCCCGGCTCCTTTTGGATTTTAGCCATGAATGCTTAATTCTGTAGTGCAATTTTTAATGTCCCTGCTTTTCAAAATAAAGCTCAAATAAGGCTAAGTCATTAAATCTTAAAGTACATAGTTTAAATAACCTATTACTCACTCAAAGTAGAAAATTTCATCCTTTTTACTATTGGTGAGGTCACTACACCTCCATCACTCCCTTGCTTGGAAGCCTGATTTTATAAAGTTGTGGGTTCCAGTCTCATCTGTTATTTACTCTTAAGTTAAAGTGGGGTTGGTGATATGCCCTCAAATGGATGCATGGAACTCTAGGTATCACTAAAAGGTTCCCACTCACTTTTAATTTTTTTTTAAAAAATGGGTGAAATAAGATTATAATCAAATCTCACATCTGAGGAGACAAACCCACTAAAGGATAGGGAGTGGAATTTAAGCAATCTTTTTATCTAGCTGTAACTCCACCCATACAATAATAGTATAATACAATTCAATATTGAGTGAGGGGAAGTGGCATCAGCTATTGCAGATGTTATCTCTAGGGAGCAAGGGGGAAAGGGAGGAAAGTGTTAAGTCTGAGAAAAAGTAACTTATTGCAGTAAATAGTTGCAAGGTATTTGGGATAGCAGATTACAAATAGCTGTGAGAAAAGGCTTTCAGAACCAAAAAAGATTCTAGATTTTTTTTTTCAGCTTTATGAGCAGTGCTCAAGCTGCAAATGAGAACTTCTGTTCTGGGGTACTTAAGAGTTGCTATTGCTTCAACGTTAAGCTTGAAATTTTTACTGATCACATTCTCAGACATCATTTGTTCCTTCCTTACAACAACAACCAAAAGCAAATGTATAATTGCTTTCAAGAAGTTTATCTAGGTACATTTCATATATCATGGACTATCTGAATATATAAAAATACACAATGTTTGCTGTCTAGAAATTATTGACTTTTTAAAAAATACATGTTCAAAGCACTCTTGATGGTTTATTACATTTATTTAACTTCTTTTTTTTCAGGGTATCTTCCCATCCGGTTTTGTTCACTTGAAAAATGCATGTGTTAAGAACAAAGGGTAAGTGGAAATTCGAAAGCCCAGAATTTTAGCAAAAGATAAGGAAAAGGCTTTGATATCTTATAGCATTCCTAATGGAGAGGCAATATCATATTTAATGTGAAAAATAATTAAGCATATGGAAATATATGTATTTAATGAAATTACATCATTATACTTTAATTGTCAAATGTTATTTTTTTTAACCTGATCCCATTACTTTTTTGAGCATTCCATTTGTAAGGCTCTGGGCCCCAAATGGCTGTATGCTATTGATGTACTGAATGTAGTGAGTACTTGCTCCTCAGTTATCATGCAGTAGTCTCTTCAAGGCACTCTAAATATTTGTTGATGATTCTGTTAATTGGCTAATTGCAAGAAATTCCAGAAATTCCACAGTCAATTACCAAAGCAACTTCTTTTAAATTGAACAAAAGTAATGTTACTTTGGATTTTTGTTTGACATTTTTTCTTCTGATTTTAATAGGCAGTTTGAAATTATTATTCCAGCAGAAGATTCTGTTATCACAGAGATGACATCCACCTTAAGAGACTGGGGGACAATGTGGAAACAGCTTTATGTGGTAAATAAATCATTATTTTTCAATAGACAATGTACTGTATTTATGTATATATTACTGTTTTTTGACAATATGTTCACAATATTTCATAACAGAATATGCAACAGAAGAAAATAATGTGATCTTATCTGTTTTGAAGAAGCAACATATGCAGTATATACTATCAAAAGAAAGTACAACAGTGGCAAAGGGCAAGCATTTTAAGATATTTTAAAGAACTTCAGAGTATAGTAAAATACATTTTAGATTCAGAGTGGAAGAAAAGGCTGAAATGCCCTTGGCATATGTGATGATCAATAACTATAATTAAATATCAGAGCTTGCTCCATGATTCTTTATGGACCCAACTTAAAAAAATCATTTTTAAAAAAATTAATTTATTTTAGAAAAGTTTAGTTCTCATCTAGAAATTTTTAGGGGACAGATATGCAAGATAAATTTCTTAGGGTATAACTAAATCATTTATTCATGTGTTACATATTTGTGATATGGGGTTATTGGTTTTCTTGCTTCAGTAGTAACATGGGTAGGTTACACAGCTCCACTCTGGTTCTCTTACTCTTCTAAAATGTGGAAGGAATCAATAAATGAATAAATTATAACTTTTTTATTAGAATGTTGTTTTTGTCAACAAGGATGTTTTGACCTCTTTATTCAGAGTTTCTAAATTCAGGTCTTAATCCAAAGATAGATAGACATTTAAGTAAATACAACCCTATATGCACATTCTTTACAGAAGTTTTTTATGTTTAACTTCTGCCCAAACAAATTTCTAGCTTATTTATTAAACATACTGTAACTTTAGAAAGTAGTTCACAAAGTGAGTTATGATTTTTCCTTAAGGTAGTTGATGATGGAAGGTTGTTAGTGATTTGATGGTGGGATGAGAGGGGTAAGGAGGACCCCTGGCTTGATCTCTGATTTCTCCAGCATGACGAGTGGAGAATCCACCAATGGGTTTTGCTTGTCTTCTACCCGTACAGACTAAGTCAGCCAAATTGCCACACCCCTCTTCCTGGGACCTCCCCCAGTCTCGACTTAGTCTTTAGCCCAAGAGGACACACTCAGCTTGGCTCCAAGATCAGGATGTATTTTACAATTTCTTGCCCTTTTTTTCCCAAGAAAGGGGGGGTACAAAATGAACGACCGTTTGTCGTCCCAGCCGATTGCAGAGAAACCAAATACTCAGTTGTTTGTCGGCTAGCCTCAGCTGATTGTCAGAGAGACAACAAAGAGCCAATTGCCATTTTGGCTCCACATGGTCTCTCAAGCGAAGGGAGTAATCTCCTCTTCCTGGTTGAAAGTAAGCCCGCTTAACACTATTCGCGAAGCAGCTGTTTTTTCCCCTGATTTCAACCTTATTCAGGCCAGCTGCTGGAGACAGGTCCAAGCGGCAGCGTTTGCTGGAGCAAGCTTGCAGCAGCCATTTTTCGGGCTGCGAAACTCAGTGCTACCGGCTAATCAGCTCACACCAGAGTGATTCAGACGGCTCTTAGACAATTATTCCTCTTTTTTTTTAATTTTAACCAGGGGAAGTTGGAGAAGCTGCAAACCGGGAAGGGGGGGGAGAAAGGAAGGGAAACAGTGCGAACCACGTTCCCCTCTCTGGCCTTGACAGGCGGTGGAGAGAAAGCGACCCGAAGCCAGGTCCCCTCCCCCCCACCATGCCTTCGCCTACCGCTCCGACCCCACGCAGCTTCAGCCACCCCCATTGCAGTCCTTCCTAGAACAGATTAATAATATTTACTGTTCCCACTGAGCCGTCTATCCAACGAGACTCATTTATCATAAAAAAAGGAGAGACAGAGAAGAGGTGGAGTCACATGTTTGCCCAAAATTCAGGTGCAGGTCGTATCATTAATTTGATCTCACCGCTACCTACAGCACAACAGTGATTGGATCAAGTGGAGCACAGGGCGTGACTATACCACTAACTGACCTCTCTACCTTGGACTATACCATTAATTTGGACATCACCTGGACTATTTCCAGTCCTTGCCAGGTCACTCTGTGACAAGCCGGCTTGTCACAGAGTGCTAGACCTGTTGCCAGTCCTTTTACCATGAGATTCCTCTCAGTCTCAGCGCTGAGATATCTCTGGTGCCAATGGCAGACACCATTGCTGCCCAGACAGCACATGATTCCTCTGTCAGTCCTCCGGGATGCAAGAGGCCAAGATCATCTAACTAGGAAGCAGCTGGCAGGATCAAGGCCAAGGCAATATCTGGCAAAAGATCCTCCAAGACAGCTGATAAGGAGGCCAAACGTTGGCACCAGGCCCTGGAAAAACAATTTTCTAGAGCCAAGAAGAGACAAAACACAGCAGGAGATGGACTTGTCCCATCTGCTTACACAGAGGACAAAATATTTGGCCCACTATAGCCCAGTCAGAAACTTCTGGAAACAGAGGCTGACGCAGATCAGGCAGAGAGATCCCCCTTAAGCGATGGGCCTGAGAGCCTGGGGGTTCCTGATGCACACTCAGCAGCAAGGTCTCATTCCTCAGACAATCAGGGAGCCCTATCATCAGAGCATTTACAATCCCTGATATCTCAGGCCATCGCTCAGGGCATTGCTTCTTCAAGGCATCATAGGCACAGAGCCAGGTCTATCATTTCAAGGGGTCGGTCCTACCTCTCCCAAGAGGAGGCCACGGACTACCAGGAATTGATTTCACCATCTCGTTCTTCCAGAAGCAGAAGGTCCCCCACGGGGGACTATAAACAAACGAACCAGCCACTGTCAGAGGATGACGATATATCCCCCGACCCTCCACCATTCATAGGCCTCTTTAGTCCACTTTATTCAAATCCCTGCTCCACAAGGCAAGTAGTACCGCAAAGGTCAAGAGGCCAAGACTTCCCCAGGAGGGACCCTCAGCATACCAGGACACAAACAGCAGGGTGTTTTCACAATCCACCGACACACAACAATATATCCCTTGCCCTCCTCTCTTCTTTGATACAATCCCCAAAAAATTGGGGGCACCGGGTTCCTTTCCCCCAATGGGGGGGGGACAGATAAGAAACTGTTCAACATAGACCTGGCATTATCGGAGGTAATAGAGGTCCCGACAGTAGATGAGCCACTAGTGGCTCTATTCTCGCCATCCACGGTTTCTGGGGATGTGGCGGAGGCCCTGAAGTCAGAGGACAGGAAAACGGAACTCACCTTCCGCAGAACACACCAGGCCTCAGCGTGGGCAATCAAGGGAGCCATATCTAACTCCTTTTTCGCTAGGACCTCATTGTTCTGGCTGCGCCAACTCCAGGCCAGGATTCCCCCAGAGGAGGAGAGAACACATCATGACCTAAGGAGGTTAGTGACTGCAGTGGAATTCATGGCAGATTCATCACTACAAGCCGCAATCTACTTTGCCAGGGCGATGGCATCAAACACTGCAGCACGCAGATTACTGTGGCTCAGACAATGGTGAGCTGACATCAAGGCAAAGTGACTGTTGGCGGCTGTGCCCTACAAGGGTGGCCTACTCTTTGGAGAGGCCCTCGACCCTTATCTGATAGAGAACAAGGACAACGCAAGGTCCTGGGCCACCTCTCAAAGAGGACAGACAATCCTTCCGAGCAGAAGCAGCCCAGAGCCTCCATTTTCCTGTTCCTATCAACCCAGATCTGATCGACAATTTGGCAGAACCAGTAACAGGGACAGACTTAGACAACAATTTCAGTCGAAGTGGCCCTTTCAAAGAGCGGGGGCCGCCCCTTTCACAAATTCAAGTGACGGGGAGGGCTCCCCCATTGGTGGCAGGCTGGCCCTATTCGCACACAGATGGCAGGCCACCACCACAGAACTATGGGTCCTAAATACTATCAGATTCGGCCTATCACTGGAATTCGTCGCCAAGCCCCCAAACCACTTTGTCCCTTGCCCATCACCCAAGGTTTCAGTCAAATGGAGCCTGATCATGGGGCCTTCCGGCACCTCATGGATATCCAGGCTATAGAACCAGGGCAGAGAGGACAACAGGGACAGAGATTCTACACCCTCTTATTTCTAGTCCCAAAAAGTTCGGGGGGATGGAGAGCAATTCTAGACCTAAAAAGTCTGAACAATCATTTGGCATACAGAAAGTTCAAAATGCAGACTCTCCAGTCTATATTAGCAGGCATCAGAAGGGGAGACTTCCTAACTTCTATAGATCTGATGGAGGCATACCTTCACATTTCCATACTTCCCAAGCACCGGAACTTTCTCAGGTTCTGTCATGTAGGTCAACATTTTCAATACAAGGCCCTGCCCTTTGGACTTTCTTCAGCCCCCAGAGTATTCACGAAGGTACTGGCACTCGCCGTGCATTTACGAACCATCCCCGTACACATCCAGTGTTACCTGGACGTCATTCTAATTCAATCCTCATCCATTCAAGTGGCACAGTCAGATCTGACGCTGACCCTAAGAACCCTTCAGGAACATGGGTTCTCAGTCAATTTCCAAAAGAGTCAAACGGTTCCGTCAACCCACCTCCTTCATCTGGGAGCTGTGATAGACACACAAAAGTGCAAGGTTTACCTCTCTCGAGAGCATCAAGATAGCATTCGAGTCCTGGTCAGTCAGATTCGATGGAAATGAGCCACCACACTGGTCATACTCTCCCAACTGCTGGGAAAGATGATCTCATGCCTAGCAATCGTACCCTGGGCATGACTACACTCCAGAAACCTGCAATGGTTCCTGCTCCCGTTTCAGAAAATAGGAACCAGCTCCTCCAACCAGAGGGTAAAGGTGCCACCAAGAGTCCTAAGTCACTCCAATGGTGGTCATCTCCAGTGGTGGGGAAAGGACACATGTTCAAGGAACCCACCTGAGTCACTCTGACCACGGATGCCAGCCTATTTGGCTGGGGAGCACACCTGCAATCACAACTGGAACAAGGCCAATGATCCAAAGAGGATCTCAGACACCACATAAACCGGTTAGAGCTCAGAGCCATACATCTGGCCCTCTGCCACTTCTGCAACTCAGTGGTGAAGCAATATGTCCTAGTCCTCATGGACAATGTGGCGGCAAAGGCCCATGTCAACTGACAGGGGGACACATGATCCAAGACTCTCATGACCGAGGCCCAATCGCTGGGAAGTTGGGCCAAGATCAGCCTGGCCTCCCTCAGGGCTGAACACATATCAGGAGAAGCAAATCAGTAGGCAGACTTCCTGAGCAGGGCAACAGTAGACCACTCAGTGTGGAGCCTGCACCCAGCTCTCTTCCGGGAAGCATCAGAGAGGTTCGATCATCAGTGCTGGATCTGTTCGCCAGTCCCAAGAATGCCCAGCTCCTGAGGTTCTTCTCCTGCTTCCCATCCCCAGGGGCAGAGAGAGCGGATGCACTCCGGGAACATTGGCCGAGGGGATTATTATATGCCTTTCCCCCTTTCATCTGATGCAAACAACCATCAGAAAGATATTGCAGGAACAAGCAGAGGTGATACTTATTGCGCCACACTGGCCAAGACGGCCGTAGTTTGCCGACCTCGTTAGTCTTTCTATATCTCCTCCGTGGAGAATTCCCAATGACCAAATCTCTCTCAGCCAGGGGGCCCTACAACACCCAGAGCCACAGTGGCTCCAACTAGCCACTTGGCACTTAAACAGAGCCTCTTAGAAGGGGAGGCCTATTCAAAAAGGGGCATCAAGACAATCCAGGCCTCAAGAAGGTCTACAACTAACAGAATTTACGACTCCACATGGAGAAATTATTGCAGCTGGAGCACAAACAGCAGCTAGACCCTTTTAGGATTACTATCCCAAGGGTCTTAGACTACTTATGGAAGGGTCTTGAGAGGGGTTTAGCATCCAACACAATTCGCAGACAGGTGGCCGCCCTGTCCACTATACTCACATATGGCAACTCTGAACCACTGGCCAAGCACCCAGCAGTGCGATCCTTCATAAAGGGTGCAACAAACAACAGACCACCTGCGGTCCACAGATATCCCTCCTGGGACCTGTCTAAGGTCCTACAGGCCATTACCTCACCTCCATTTGAACCTATCTGGACCTGCACCTTACAGTACTTGACTCTTAAGGTCTCATTTTTGGTCACCGTTACCTCAGTAAGATGCATTTCAGAGTTGGCAGCACTATCAGTTAGGGAAGATCTCTGCACCTTCTACACGGACAGGGTGGTCCTACATCTGGACCTCTCCTTCATTCCCAAGGTCAATTCCCTATTCCACAGGACAGAAGAGGTGGTGTTACCAGATTTTTCGCCCTCAGCCCTCCCATGAATTGGAGCACAAATGGCACACCTTAGATTTTTGCAGGGCCTTAAGGCAATACATAAAGCGAACTGTACCCTTCTGCAAATTTGAGACCCTGTTCATATCCTTCTACTCACACTCAAGGGGTCAAAGGTTTACAGTGTCCACAATTGGCAGATGGATCAGGAATTGCATAGCAGAGGCATACCAGGGGCAATCGCTAGCCGTTCCTAAACAAATTATTGCCCATTCCACTCACAGCGCTGCAACATCAGCAGCGTGGGTGACTCAGGCACCGATTGAGGAAATATGTAGGGTGGTGATGTGGGCGTTGCCTTCCCCTTTTATAAGACACTACAAGTTAGATAGGTTCGCATCGGCAGAGGCTTCATTTGGCAGGAGGGTCCTCCAGTGCGTAGTATCATTAAGTGGTACACAGGCCCAGACAACTTCCCATTCACAGGGACAGTGAGGCTTTGGTATGTCCCATTGGTGGATTCTCCACTCGTCATGCTGGAGAATGGATGTTGTCTTGCCTGAACGCCTTTTCTCAGCATGATAATGGAGAATCCACTCCCACCCTTAGGGCCAGTCAGGTCCTGTGCTGGTAAAGGATTGAGCCAACACACTTGAATCATAGCCAACAACTTCGCCTCAGTCGAGACTGGGGGGAGGTCCCAGGAAGAGGGGTGTGGCAATTTGGCTGACTTAGTCTATATGGGCAGAAGACAAGCAAAACCCATTGGTGAATTCTTCATCGTCATGCTGAGAAAAGGCGTTCAGGCAAGACAATGCCCCTTCTATGACAAGTAGTGGTTACAGTCAAAGCAGACTACAGTGGAACAGCATGTACATTTTTTTAAAGACAAGTTTTATTGATTTTTTAGTTTTACAACAAGGTGCTTGAGAAACAAGGTGGTGACGGTGTAATCAATTATCCAAAAACAAAATCATACATATATAAGTCAGATTAAATCATTAGAAACTTCCTCTCAATTTCCCTCTAATAATATAATATATTCAAATTAATGTACTTTTCGATAAAATTCAATCAATCAGAACAATCATCAATAACATTTCATCTGTATAGCTCCAAATCCTGTTTTTAAGCTTTACTATTTAAATTACCATATTCCACAGGCTTTTAGATAAACATATTATTAACACTTCAGGTGTCCCTCCTTTCCCTTTTTTCTTGAGATAATCCTTATCTCTTAAATACACATATTATTTCTACCGTAACATTCTTTTATTTTCTACAAGTATTCTATTTTTAGTCTAGTAACTCATTTATTAATATCATTTCTTCTTTTATCAGAAATCCTTCTTATTCTCCTTCCATTACAAAATAGCTATCCTTCCTAAAAATAAGAATATTACTCCAAAAAATACATTTCTACTCTATTTTAAATCTATAATCTATCAATCAATCAATATCTATGAAAAACTCTTTTAACCCACTCAATAAAGTTTAAATCCGATCTGAATAATTATTATATCCACAACAAGCATATTGATACAGAAAAACATCTTCTTACTAAGTTCACATATTTGATTAATCTTTATTCAATCAAGATCTCTAAAGCTTTATTTACCAATCTTAAACCTTAAGTCAATCCATGTCTAAAAAGCCTTTTTAACCCATTGCATATAATTTTAGGTCACACTCTGAAATCTTATTCTAGCTTTCTTTTTGTAGCAAGCAGGTTTTCATAACAGAGCCTCTATAAATCTCTCTTTATTCTTCGTAATATCATTTGAGTCAAGAAAAAAAATGTCCCAACCTCTGTTTTAGGAATCTGACTCCTTTGTAGTTAATCCCTTGTTGTTTTAAAAGTTCAAGTCTCAACATTTGATTCTGCTGAGTAAGACAGTTATGTCCAGTTTTGTGATTAGTGGTTGGTTATCAAAATTGCATTAGTTCTCAATCAGTTGTATTTGCATGTCCATTTCTGTTACTTTTGAAATTGTATATGATTTAGTTAAAGTCACTTTTTGATCATCAGAAGTCTCAATAGGTTGTATATAGAATGGCGTAGAATCTTCTTTAGTGTTGATTGATTCCTCTTCTGTTGTTTTTTGGCCTGTAGGATAGTCAAATGAAGTCTGGAGGTCAGTTTGTGAGTTCAAAATAGGGTTTCTGTTTTTTATTTCTGTAGTAATCTCTTTTATTTGAACGCATATTTGCTCAGTGGCTTCATAGATTTTTTCCAATATAAGTTTACAGTTGAGTTGTGCATAAGGTTTCTCCATTTCAATTGTAACTAGAGACAGTCCTGTTATCTTTTAGTAGAGGCTATGTTTAATAACATTTAGCCAGTGTCTACCCCCACAAATTTAATAGCTGTTGAATTTCTTTGTCTTTTTCCTTTTATGATGATCTGAAGGTCAAAACCAACCTCAGCATCAAACAAAAAAAGTTGCAATTTAAAATTTCTCCACAGGGTGTCCTCAGTAGACTATAAAATCTCTTCCCAGACACCAAAAATGATGTTGAAAAAATCAAGAAAAAATAGTATTCTTCACATATAAACTAAATCCAGTAATGAAATTCAATAATAAGAATTTTTTCAAGACCCCAGAGTGAATAGAAGTAAAAAAATAGTCCATAAAATTAATTTTCATTCCATTTGCAAAGCTTCTCTTCCCACACTAACAAACACCGCTCTCTCAAAGAAGGGAAATAATTCCAAAAATGCTTTTTACAGGAAAAAAAGAGGAAAGGGCTAAGAGAGGAAAAAAAGATCTCACCCAGATCAACCATGGTGGTTCTTTGTGCTTAGATATTCTTCTGACTTTTGGTTACTGCAGCAAAGTGATCGGCCATTTTACTGGCTGATCTTTTCTCCATCAGCCCTAAGGAGCAATCTCGGACCGCAGAAGGAGCTGCCACCCTTCCACAGTCGACGAGGGCCTCCTCAACAGTAGTCACCCCTCCAGGGCGACTTTTCAACCCAATTAAGGGTCTACCGGCAGAGGGAAAGCAGCCAGCGAAGAGAGGAGTCTCTCTGCACGGCTGCACATGCCGCGATCTGGAACCGGAAGTCAGCACGTACATTCTTAGTGCAGAAAGAAGAACTGAGAATGCTACCATAATGATCTCTATTTCTATGAGAATAGTACATATGGATTTTAATATTTTATGTGATAACCTTTCTTCCACAGATTTTGATTATTAGAGACATTTTGATGTTGCCAGTGCCTGAAACAGATTATATGCGCTGGACAAGGTTATGCCTATAGATCAGATCTTTAATATGCAGTCATTTGTGTCATATTATGGATCACGCTTCTTTCTATGCAATATGGTATAATAGTTACCTCAGAAGATACTGGGCTGTTATGGTGGCTGAAAGTCTGTATATTGATATTAATCTTAAAACTGGGAGTAAGTAGCTCAAACACAATAATCTGTCCCATTTCTTTAATTGCTGTTAAACAAGAAAGGATACTAGATTTTTTTATCAAAGTGTTCCTAGTCAAAAGCTTGTAATATAATAGAAGATAAGGAAGAGGATCTCTTAGGTTTGATAACTGAGTTACTGGCAGACGCACTAGGAATTGGAAAATTGAAAATGGAAGGAGAATTAGATCAGATCTATCGAGTCAACTCAAATTATGCCAGAAGAAATAAAGTACCTAGGGAAGTGCATGTTAGATTTCTTAAAAGATCTACAAGAGATGAGATTCTGAGAAAAGTAAGAGATGAACCATTGATGTACAAGGAAAAAGAAATTGTAGTGCTCAAACAAATCCCTCGGAGAATAAGAGAGCTCGGAGAGAATATCAATTCCTAACTAAGAAATTAGCTGAAAAAGGAGTGAATTTTAGATGGCTGATCCCAGAAGGAATTTTAGTTTATTGGGACACGAAAAGATATAGATTGGACACACCACTCAAAGCACTGAAGTTCTTCGATAACCACAGAGCCTTTCTGGAAAGAGGTGATCCTTTACCAGAGAAACAAGAAGAAATGGCAGCTGAAGGAGTGGCCAAAGAAAAGGAGGAGGAAGAAAATAAAAATACCAGAGACAGATAAGATCGACTAGAAGACTGAGATCTAGATATAACTGAAAGAGGAGGAGACTGGGATTTTATCAGTAAACATAAATGGACTAAACTCTCCTTCAAAAAGGAGAAAATTTTTCACATGGCTACAAAAATTAAAAATGGATATAATTTGCCTTCAAGAAACACATATTAAGAGACAACATTTCAAATTGCTAGAACAACCCAAAATTGATAAACTGTACTTTGCATTAGCATTTCAAAAGAAAAGAGGAATAGCTTTTTATATTAAAGAAAAGATGAACCCCAAACAAATCTATGCAGATGAAGAGGGGACAATGGTGGAAATTATGATGGATCAAAAACAGATATAGCAATATACACACCAAATGATAAACAAGAGCAATTTTATCAAAAATTATATAAAACAATACTAGATTTAAATTACCAAAATCTTTGTATAATGGGATATTTTAATGCAATAATGGATGGAACTCTGGACTATAAAAGTGCTAAACAAGGGAGAAAAGAAGGAAATATACTAGCCAAAGCATTTTCAAAAATGACAGAAGACTTCTGTATCCAAGATATATGGAGAGAGAAAAACCCAGAGAAATTAGTGGATCAGAGGAATGCTGTGGATATAATTTACTTGGACTTCAGTAAGGCATTTGATAAAGCAGATCATAACCTACTACTTGATAAGATAGAAAAATGTGTGTTAGACAGCATCACCACTAGATGGATCCATAGCTGGCTGACCGGCCGTACTCAACGTGTGGTCCTCAATGGAACCGCATCTACATGGAGGAAAGTGTGTAGTGGGATGCCCCAGGGCTCTGTTCTGGGCCCAGTGCTCTTCAACATCTTCATCAATGATTTGAACAAGGGGATAAATGGGGAAATCATCAAATTTGCAGACGACACTAAGCTGGCAGAAATAGCCAACACCCCAGAAGAGAGGCTTAAGATATAGGAGGATCTGGACAGACTTGAACACTGGGCACTATCTAACAAAATGAAATTCAATGGTGAAAAAAGTAAGGTTCTACATTTAGGCAAGAAAAACCAAATGTACAGGTATAGTATAGGGGGTACCTTGCTCAATAGTAGTAACTGTGAGAGGGACCTCTGAGTCCTAGTGGACAATCACTTAAATATGAGCCAGCAATGTGCTGCAGCTGCCAAAAAGGCCAAAACAGTGCTAGGCTGCATTAACAGAGGGATAGAGTCAAGATCACGTGAAGTATTAATACCACTTTACAATGCCTTGGTAAGGCCACACTTGGTATACTGCATCCAGTTTTGGTCACCTTCTTCTTCTTGTGCCATATCCGTTATCGGACGTTTGCGATCATATTGGCGATCCTGTTTTTATCAGCAGCCATACGAAAAAGTGCTGCTGAGTTTTGTCCAAACCTGTCCCTTAGATTTTGAAGCCATGATGTTCTTCTTCTGCCTGGATCTCATTTGCCTTCAATCTTTCCCTGGAGGATTAAATGGAGTATGCTGTACACTACACACTTCCCTCCATGTAGATGCGGTTCCATTGAGGACCACACGCTGAGTATGGCTGGTCAGCCAGCTACGGATCCATCTGGTGGTGATGCTGTCTAACCCGCATTTTTCTATCTTATCAAGTAGTAGGTTGTGGTCTACTTTGTCAAATGCCTTACTGAAGTCTAAGTAAATTATATCCACAACGTTCCTCTGGTCTTGTTCTTGTTCTTCTTTCATCTTCTATCTTCTTCTTGTTTTTCTTCCATCTTCCAATTTAACAAAAAATTATAAAGTTTCTTAATTAAATTTTCATCTGTTTTCAAAAGTATTTTATCTAATGGTGTCTGTTCTTACATTAATTTTGCATCTTTTTCGTATCTTGTTTGAATTTGCAGATATGACCACCATGTTAATCGATACCATGTTGTTGAAGCTCTTGCCTATCTTTAAGTTTTCCTTCTTTATCTAAAATGTTTTTATATGCCACAAATTTATCATAGTTAATTAAGTTCGGATGCGCAAATGCTTCCATTGTTGAAAGCCACTCAGGTATTTTCATTTAAATTTTATTTTTAATCCTCTCCCACTTTGAGAGTAATACATTCCTTATAACATGAGTTTGAAAGTATTTATGTACTTTATTTTTCTCGTACCATAAGAAAGCATGCCAACCCAGTTGCAAATCATGTCCCTATAAGTAAAGAAGTTGTTTGTTTCTCAGTGTAATCCATTCTTTAAGCCAAAGCAAAATAGCAGCTTGATAGTAAAGTCTCCAGTCTGGGAGCCCAAAGCCCCATCTATCTTTTGATTCTTGTAACAGTTTAATTTTAATTCTTGCTTTTTTCCCTTGCCATATAAATCTCATTATTGTTGCATTTAAATCATCAAAAAATTTCTGGCTTAGTTTGACAAGAACCATCTGAAATAAAAATAGTAGTTTAGGTAAAATATTCATCTTAACAGTCGTTATCCTTCCTAATAATGATAATTGAAAGTTTTTCCACTTTTCCAAATTTATTTTTATTTGTTTCAATAGTCTATCATAATTGTCTTCTTTTACTGTTGTATATTTTGATGTTAAGTAAATACCTAAATATTTGACTTTTTTGAAGATTTGTTTTTTTTAACAAGTTGAGCTTTCTGTTTTTCTGTTAGATTTTCTGTTAGATTAGTACTTTAGTCTTTTCCCTATTTTTTTTCAGCCCGGCCACTTCTCCAAATTCCTCTATTTTCTGCAACAGTTTAGTGGCTATTTCCAAAGGCTCCTCCAAGATAAAGACCAAGTCGTCTGCAAAGGCCTGTAGTTTGTATTTCTGATCTTTTATCTCCAGCCCTTTAATCTCCATATCTTGTCTAATATTCCTGGCCAGCACTTCCAATGTAAGAATAAATAGCAAGGGGAACAATGAGCATCCCTGTCTTGTGTCTTTTTTAATATTGAAGTTATCTGTATAGTCTCCATTTAGAAGTATCTTTGATGATTTTTTATTGTAAATTGCTTGAATTGCATTTATAAAATTTTCACCGAAATCCATCACTCGCAACTGTTGAAACATAAATTGCCACTTAAGATTATCAAAAGCTTTTTCTGCATCCAAAAATATAAGTGCCATTTGTTTCCCTGGATGCTTTTCATAATATTCCAACACATTTAAAATAATCCTTAAATTATTCTTTATCTGTCTTTAGGCAAAAAACCATTTTGGTCTGAATGGATAAATTCATTCAAAAATTTCTTCATTCTTTCCGCTATTATTGCTGTAAATATTTTATAGTCCACATTTAGTAATGATATTGGCCTGTAGTTTTTAATTTGTATGAGATCAGTATCATCTTTGGGTATAAGGGAAATGTTAGCTTCTGTCCAAGAATTTGATATTTTCATCACCGAAAAGGTTTCATTACAAATATCTTTCAATATTGGGCTTATTATGTCTTGTAAGGCTATATAGAATTCCGCTGGGAGACCATCAGGTCCCAGAGTTTTATCTTTTTTTTGTCTTTTTATTGCCTTTGTAATTTCCATCATTGTTATTTTCTCGTTCAACATATGTTGCATGTTCTCTGATATTTTAGGGAGGTTCTCTTTTCTTAGATACTCCTGTATTGCCTCCTTAGAAACCACCTCCGCCTTATAAAGTGTCTCATAATAAGCTTTAGCAATTTTTTTCAGTGCGTCATTATGACAGTGTATTTCGCCTTTTGAATCTTGTAGTTTACTTATCAATTTTTTTCTCTTTCTTTTTTCAGTCTATATGCAAGCCATCTTCCTGGTTTATTGGCATTTTCAAAGAAATTCTATTTAGAACGTTTTATCTGTTGTGCCCTTGTCTCCATCTCCAATAAATTTAATTTATGTTTTATTAATTCCATTTGTGTCTTCAGCTTCTTCTTTTGTGGATCATTTTGTAACTCAAATTCTAAATTCCTAAATTGTTCTTTCAAGTTAAGCTGTGTTTGTCTCTTTTCTTTATTCTTTTTATCAAGGTAAGTTATAGCCAAACCTCTAAAATAAGCTTTCGCAGTGTTCCAAACATTTTGAATAGAGGTTTCTTCTTTCTTATTTATTTTAAAAAAGATTTCCATTACTTTTGTTGCAAACTGTAGAAATTCTTTTTCTTTCAATATAGATTTATTCAATGATCATCTTAATTTTTTCCTAGCTCCTTTCAGAGTCATTTTAATTGGATTATGATCAGCCCAAATATTGGGTTCAATTTCATCACCTCCTCATTTCTGATCTTGTCAACCCAGCTTATACGTAAATCCACATTTCAAATGCTTCTAGTCTCTTCAGGTGGCCTTCTGTCAGAGACCAACTCTCTACTCCAAAGAGCAGGATAGAAAAAATATAGCATCTGACAAGCCTGATTTTCAGTCTTAGGCTTATGTCATGACTGCAGAAGACCTTTTTCATTTTGAAAAATGCTGTTCGGGCTTTTTCTATCCTTGTCTTTACTTCAACGTTTTGGTCACCACAATGTAAAAAAGATGTTGAGACTCTAGAAGGAGTACAGAGAAGAGCAACAAAGCATATAAGGAAAGGCTGCTGGAATTGGGTATGTCTAGTTTAATGAAGAGAAGGACATGATAGCAGTGTTCCAATATCTGAGGGGTTGCCACAAAGAAGAGGGAGTCAAGCTATTTTCCAAAGCGCCTGAAGGCAGGAGAAGAAGCAATGGATGGAAACTAATCAAGGAGAGAAGCAAGCTAGAACTAAGGAAAAACTTCCTGACAGTTAGAACAATTAACCAGTGGAACAACCTACCTCCAGAAGTGGTGAATGCTCCAACACTGGAAGTTTTTAAGAAGAAACTGAACAGCCATTTGTCTAAAATGGTGTAGGGTTTCCTGCCTGAGCAGGGGGTTGGACTAGGTGACCTCTAAGGTCCCTTCCAATTTTATTATTATTATTATTAATATTAATAATAATAATAATAATTACAATACACATTTTATTCAAACAGACATAAATTTTGATCCAGAATTGATATGATATGGATACCTTTGGAATGGAAAACAATGATCCAAGAAGTGGAGATAGAAACTAATGTTTGGGCAGACCATAATCCAATGAAAATGACTTGGAAAGGAATTAAGAAAAAACCAAGATGGTCCCTGAATAAATCTATATTGAAAGAAAAAAAATTTCTACAATTAGCGACAAAGGAAATGGAATTTTTCTTTAAAATAAATAAGAAGGAAGAAACATTGCTTCATAATGTATGGGACAAATAAATAAAGAAAAGAAACAACTACAGTTAAAGCTGAGAGAACAACTCAGAAAGATGGAATCAGAACTACAAATAGATCCACAAAAGAAAATACTTAAGAAACAAATGGAGATAATAAAGCATAAATTAAATCTGGCCGAGATGGAACTAATGGCTCAACAGATTAAACGGGCTAAACAGAACTTCTTCGAAAATGCCAATAAGCCGGGGAGATGGCTAGCATATAGACTGAAAAAAGAAAAAAAATGATAAATAAGCTACAGTTCCAAAATGATGCAATGAAAACAATTATTAAAGACTATTATGAGATACTTTACAAGGCAGAGGAAATCGCCAAAGAAAAAATACAGCAGTATTTTAAAAAAGCAGATGTACCAAAAATTCTGGAGAATATTCAAAATATATTAAATGGGAAAATATCAATGATGGAGATTATAGAAGCCATAAAAAGGCAAAAAAAGGATAAGATGCCGGGCCCAGATGGACTGCCTGCAGAATTTTATACATCACTACAGGTTGTACTAAGTCCGATTTTGAAAGAACTGTGCAGTGAAATTTTATTCGAGGCTAAAATACCAAAGACGTGGACTGAAGCTAATATTACTCTAATACCTAAAGAAGATACTGATCTGACACAAATAAAAAATTATAGACCAATATCATTATTGAATGTAGACTATAAAATTTTTGCCTCGATAATGGCAGAAAGAATTAAGAAATTTCTGATTAAATTTATACACATAGACCAAAATGGCTTTTTCTCTAAAAGACAGATAAAAAATAACTTGAGAATGATTCTTGATACGCTAGAGTATTATGAAATTTACCCAGGGAAACAGATGGTGTTAATATTCCTTGATGCACAAAAAGGGTTTGATAACATAAACTGGCAATGTATGTTTCAGCAGCTTGTAGAAATGGACTTTGGAAAAAATTTCATAAATGCAATCCAAACAAGTTATGATAAACAGACAGCTAGAATAATTGTAAATGGAGACTATAAAGAAAATTTCAAAATTAAAAAGGGTACAAGACAGGGATGTCCATTATCTTGACTATTATTTATATTAACATTGGAAGTATTGAATAGAAATATTAGACAAGATGCAGAAATTAAAGGACTTGAGATAAAAGATGAAAAATATAAATTACAAGCATTTGCAGACGATTTGGTTTTTATACTGGAAGAGCCACTTGAAACAAGCACTAAATTGCTGAAGAAAATAGAAAAATTTGAAGAAGTGGCAGGTCTGAGAATAAATAGAGAAAAGACTAAAGTGTTGACAAAGAATTTAATAGAAAAACAGAAAAGCCAATTCACAAAAAAACAAATCTTCAAATAGTTAAAAAAGTTAAGTACTTGGGAATCTATTTAACAGCAAAATGTGTAACAGTCAAAGAAGATTGTTAAAACAAATAAAACGACTTGGAAAAGTGGAGTTAGAAGATTAGCAAAAACTATGGGATAGAAATATTAAACTAACTAAAGCTGTGCCATATAAAGAAAACTTGTACAAAATGTTTTACAGATGACATATGACATCAGTGAAACTAGCGAAAATGTTTAAAAATACCGCAAATAATTGTTGGAAATGTAAACAAAGGCCAGGTACTTATTACCATATCTGGTGGACATGCTCTAAAGCAAAAAGATTTTGGGTTAAAATACATTTATGGTTGGAGAAGATGACTAAAAAACAAATAGACCTTAAACCAGAATTGTTTCTGTTAGGAATAATAGGAGCTAACTATGAGAAGGAGAGCAGATATCTAATATTACATGTATTAATAGCAGCAAGAATTGTATTTGCCCAATATTGGAAAAATGAAAACTTACCAACTGAAGAAGTATTAATTAAAAAAATTCTAGAGTGCACAGAAATGGATAGATTGACTTTAGAGATTAAACAGAAAGAAAATTCAGTTTACTTTAGAACATGAGATAATTTTTATCAATGGCTAGAAAAACAACTTAGAGAGAAAGAAATGTAATGTGTAATTTTGAATACATACCAGCAAGAAGGATGCTATGGAGTGATTAGTTAATATTGCCTAAGATAATTAACCATATTATTATCACTTATTACTATATCTACTATTGTTATTTAAATATATGTACCCAGACAATATGCTGTTTGCTAAATATTGAAAATGTTACCTGGGGAAACCCCAGCCCCAACTCCAACCCTGACCCCAAACCTAACCTAAACCCCAATCCTAACCCTGACCCGATTCTACCCATCCTTTAAAAATTAATACAACTTTTCAAAAAAAAGCTTGTAATGTAGAACTGCCTCACCTGTTAAGAGATGCTAGGAATGTGAACAAAGTAATGAATCTGAGGTACTAAAATATTTATCCATTTTCTAAGAACAAAGAAATATAGAATGCTATCTTATTCCATTGTTAAACCAGTTATTTATTTAGCTCGGCATTCACTATATTGGCTCCAATATATGAGTCTTCCCCAGATCTTCTTCCATATAGATTTTATTCAGTACTGTTTATCTTCAAGCATTAAACTTTTCTTCTAAACTGTGAGCTGAGAAATATGTTATTTTTATTTGCTGTTGAAAATTGTAATGTTAAACATACTTGTCACTTCCTATAGTTATCTGATCTGTCCAGAAGTAAATGAATGAGGGAATAAGTTTTTAAGGTAGTGAAAAAAAGGGAAATGAAAGTGAAGGGGAGGGAAGGTGGAGATGGAGGTGAGAGAGGAGAAGAGAGGAGAGGCTTATTTGTGGAATAGCTTGCCTTTTATTTGCATAAAAATAAGAAGAAACTCACTACCAAAGCAAACTACACTTCCATAAATGTATATTTAAACAAAGAAGGATTTTTTAAAAAGAAAATATTAACTTAGTGTCAAGTTCGAAGCGCGTTTTGCTGTTGTGACAATTATTGCTTCTCAGCTTGTCAATGAACTTGTGGGGAGGGAAGGGGAATGAAATGCCAGCTCCAGAGATCAAGATGTCAGACCATGAGAACCAAGGACAGTTCACCAGGTGTCTGGTCAAACTCAGAGACACTTTCTCATAACAATATTTTAACACCTAATTGGGCAACATGACCAGACTAAAAGGGAGGAGAGGGAATTTTACACTTTTACTATATGGATTGGGAGGGGGTTTGCCAGAGCTGGTTTTGCTTGCAATCATGCTGAAATGATGTACTTAAATAAAATTTTACATTAAGAGATTGGATCATCTTGGAAGCTCTCCTTTAAGAAGAACTTTCTTAAAGAGTCCCGAGCCCCTGTAGCCTGTCCGGTCACTTCTGGAAGAGCTACGAAGATTTGGGGGAAAATGGCCAGAGTGGGATCAGTGAAGGAGAGGCCAGTCATGGGCCAAGTGGACTTCGGTACCCAAACAATGGTGAGCCTCCCAAAGGAGCAGTTGGTGGTGCAAGACAGGGTCACAACGGCAGGGAACCGCCGCCAGATGGGAGAGGAGCTGTGGAGAGGTATGATACTGAAAGCAGTAAGTTGAGTTCCTGTTGATTTCTCCTGGGGTGGCATCAGGCCAGGTCCTGAAGTGGAAGGGGAGGAGAGCAGCGGACTGGGAAGAACTGGTGCAGTGGAGATATCTGGCAGCCTGTCACAGCCCATCAGTGGAACTGCGAGGAGGGGAGCCAGCATGAAGGGTACAGCTTCTTTCCAGGCTGATGCCCAGTCAACCTTCAACATCCGTCTTGGTTCCATTGCCCCAGCCCTGACAGAGAGCAGCGCCCACAGCAGCCTTGGGCACAGCCAACACCCAGCAAACCACCATTTCTCAGCCCAGTCCAGCCCCGACCCAAGGAGCTGCCGGGTTTCAGCGAGTGGCGACACATCAACAGGGCCATCAGGCAGCCACCGCCCCAACCAGCAATTGCTGTGCCCAGCCCAGGCCTTTCCCTTACAGAGCAAGATGGCTACTGGCATACTGGCATACTGGGACCCCCGCCAATCAGAGTTATGGTTGATGGGAGTCCGGAGAAGTTGGCATTTTTCCTGAACCAGGTGTAGGCACACCTGGACCGATATGGGCCAATGTATACTGATGATGCACTTGTGTGGATGCTGTTGTGGCCAACCTTGAGGGAGAAGCAGTGGAGTGGGTGATGGGACTCCATGATGAAGAGACACCCAAATTTGGAGACCCCAGTGCTTCCTTGGGGGAACTCAGAGACTGCTCTGGAGACAATATGCAAATCAAGCAGGCAGAGTCTAAAATCCAGGCCATTAGGCAGGAAAGCAGACCAGTGATGGAGGACATTCAAGAATTCTGAAGGCTAGCAGGGAATCTGATCCACTATTTCAGGGATGGCCTAAACCAAGAGTTGTACCACACGTGTTTACCTCGAGAACTACCAGAGCGAATCCATGACTGGTACCAACTAGTAACAAATGTGGAGTTAGACCTAATGGAATACAAGAGACACAGATGAACCAAAAGCCACCCAAAGAAGAGCCAAGGGAGACATGTGCTGGGCCAGAAGCACCCTGCCACACCAGCTCCTGGCCCCCCTGAAGGTCCAAGACCCACACCTGGGCCATGTTTCCGATGCAGCCAGGAAGGCCACTGGGCAGTGGTTTGTCCAGCCCCAGCCCCCAGGACAACCCCAAGAAACCCAACGCATCCAAAACTGAAGAAGGCACCAACTAAGGGAAAGGAGAAGTCCTCGGTGGTGCATCAGGTCATTGAGATCTCCCCCCCCCCAGCAGCGAAGGGGAGGGAACTCCACCTGGGGAGGACTTGCAGCTAAACCTCTATGAAAGCAAAAGCAAGAGGGAGGATGACCCAACGGTAAGTTAAACCATCAGTCCCTTATTGACCCAAGTGATATCCTAGTACCCAAGTTGCGAGTGAAGGGAGTGGTGAAAGCCCTGGTAGACTCCATGTGCATCCAACGCTTAATCAGCTTGTAGATGGTATGTGAACTGGGATTGCGGGTAAGAAAGCTACGCCAACCCCTTAAATTTGAACAACGGCTCCCTGGTCGGGGGACTGCATGCCTCCTACCTAACCAAGCTGGTGCACTTGAGGTTAGGGAACCATGAAGAAACCATTCAATTCATGGTGGTCCCAAAGATGGCACAAGCCATGATATTGGGGTTATCTTGGCTAGCCAAGTGGAGTCCTATCATACACTGTGGGAAGAACATGAGGCACATAGTGATGGCAGAGAAGGGTCCCAATCCCCCGGGGAGGAAGCACAATGAAGCCAAGCATCAGGGGGATGAGAGGAAGGAGCCTGAGCACACAAAGGCAGCATCAGAGCCAACATCAGAAACACCTTCTATCCCAAGGGAATATTGGGACCTGATAGAGGTGTTCAGCGAGAAAGAGTGCAATGTCTTGCGCCCCCCCCCATCAACCCACAGACTGTGAAATTGAGATCTTGCCTGGAGCAAAACTCCCCAATGATTGCAGGAGAAATGAAGGAGTTGAGGGACTATATTGATCAAAACCTAACTAGGGGCTTCATCCAAGCCGCAAAGTCCTGGGTGGCAGCCCCAGTGCTGTTTAAAGAGAAGAAAGATGGTTTTCTTAGACTGTGCATTGATTTCCATGGAATAAATAGTGCATGTATGTGTAGAAAACATGTACCCCCTTCCCTCTTATGAAAGACATGCTGGGGCATCTAGCCAAAGGAAAGGTGTTCACCAAGTTTGACTTCAGGGAAGCGTATTATCAAGTGATAAACAAGGAAGGCGGTAAATGGAAGACAGCCTTTAACTGCCTATTAGGGTGCTACCAGTTTAAAGTGATGCCATTCGGCTACAAGGAGCTGTGTTCATGCAATTAATCAACAAAGTGCTGCATGAGCACCTATACAAGAGGGATCCTAGTGTATTTAGATGACATCCTCACCTATTCTGAGACAATGGAGGAGCATGTAAAGTTAGTATGGCAGGTGCCGAAAAAAGTTTTGGATGCTAAGCTGTCAAAATGCGAATTCCACAAGACCAGTCTAGACTACCTGGGCTATAGAGTGTCTTGCGAAGGAGGAGAAATGGACCCAGGGAAAGTGAAGTCCATCCTGGAGTGGCAAGCTCCATGAACCCACAAACAATTTCAAAGCTTCTTAGGATTCGCAAACATCTATCTGCAATTTATCCCATCCTTTGCAAAGATCTCCCTGCTGATCACGGAGCTATTAAAAACAGGGGGAGAGAGGGAAAACCCTGGCCCAGCCAGCCATTGAACTGGACAATGGAATGCCAAGCAGTGTTCAAGAAGCTTAAGAGGCTGTTTGCTGCTGAGCCGGTCCTAAAGCATCCCAATGTCGAAGAACCATTCATTAATCAAGTGGACACCAGTGGTGTGGCTGTGGAGGCAGTGTTCCTCCAAAGGAATGGCGAGAGAAAACTGCATCCATGTGCATTCACCTCCAGAAAACTAAATGAAACCAAGAGATGGTGGACAATGTGAGAGAAGGAAGCCTTCACAGTACGATGGGCACTACTGACATGGAGATAGTTCCTAGAGGGGAGTAAGATCTCCTTCAAAGTGTGGACTGACCCCCAAAATCTAGAGGCACTGAGGATTCCCCAAAATCTCTCCCCGAAGCAAGTTCAGTGGGCTCAATATTTCAATCAGTTTGACTTTGTCTTGAAATACATTCCGGGAGAAAAAAAATTCCTGGCTGATGCATTGTCCTGCATGCCCCAATACAAAAACACCTGAGAAGAGGTGAATCCTATTATCCCCACAAGGCAGCTGGCAGTGAAAGTGATCACTAGGCACCAAGTGAAAAGAAAGACCTTCCCGCCCTGTTGACATGTTTATGCAGTACATGAAGAAGGAACTGTAAATAATGCATAGTTTGGGACCCACTGCAGGGAGCTAATGTCAAAGGGGGAATTGGCCTGGAAGGGGAATAAGTTGTATGTTCCTGACAGTCTACGATTACACATGTTACAAAAGACCCACAATGCTAAGCAAGCTGGCCACTTTGGATTTGTAAAGATCTTACACTTAACTAAACGGCAATCTGGTGGCCATGGATGAAAAAACACATTGAGAGCTATGTGAAAAGCTGTGTGGTATGTATAGTCATGAAACTAAGACCAGGGAAGAGTCTGGGGCTGCTGCAGCAGGTGCCTGACCCAACCCAGCCTTGGGAAGAAATAGCTATGGACTTCATAGTCCAACTTCCAGAAAGTAGAGGAAATACAGTGATATGGATAGTAGTGGACCTGTTCTTGAATAGCTTGCTCCAGCCTCCCATCAGCCCAGAATCTAGGTAGGATGTTTCTGCAGGATACTTAACCAGTTGCACGGCATGCCCAAGTGCATAATCTCGGATAGAGGGATCCAATTTACAGCAAAATTTTGGCATGAATTCATAAGGCTGATAGCATCCTCCCAGGGCCTTAGCTTGACTTTTCATCCGAGTACAAATGGAGTGGCAAAATGAGCTAACGCCATGGTAGAACAATACATGCGTTGCTATGTCAACTATCAACTATCTAACTGGGCAGACCTCCTGCCATTTGCTGAAGTGGCATACAACAATGCAGGGTACAATAGCACATGGCTTTAAGGTAGCTACAGGGGTGGATTTCGTGCCAATAAGAACTTCCCTCATCAGTAACACTGACTGAATGGGTGGATTCCCTCAAAAGCACCTGGAGTAATGTAAAGAAAGCTTTAGCCAAAGTGACAGAGAGTCAAAAGAAGCAGGCAGACAAGAAGTGAGCTCCTCAAGGGATGTTTCACGTAGGAGATAAAATGTATCTATCTACAAAATACCTAAAGTTGAGGCAGCCCTGCAAGAAACTAGATCCTAAATACACAGAACCTTTCCCCATCATGAAAATCATTAACCCAGTTATGGTATAACTAAAACTGCCCAGAATATTGGATAAAGTGCACCCAGTATTTCACTGCAGCTTACTGAAACTGCCCCAGAGATCTAGACTAAAGACCAGTGGAAAAGAAAGCCCCCAGTCCAATAATAATGAAGGGCGAAAGACATTATGAAGTCAAACAGATCTTAGATTCTAGGTTCTGCAAGGGCAAACTACAGTACTGAGTGCAGCAGAAGCGAGATGGATCACACCTCACAACATCAGAATAGAGCACGTGATAAATAGATTTCATGCAAAATACCCTCAGAAATCAGAGGCCCCTTAAGTAGGGAATAGAGGGAGAGGAATGGCCTTAATATGTGTTTCCTATCTTTCGGGTTCCTTCCAGGTTTTAGGCGGGTCCGCCTGTCAAGTTAGAAGCGTGTTTTGCTGTTGTGACAATGATTGCTTCTCAGCTTGCTAAGAACCTGGGGGACGGGAAGGTGAATGGAATGCTGGCTCCAGAAATCAAGAAGTCAGACCATGAGAACCAAGGACAGTTCACCAGGTGTC
Source organism: Crotalus tigris (assembly GCF_016545835.1). Lineage (NCBI taxonomy): Eukaryota > Metazoa > Chordata > Lepidosauria > Squamata > Viperidae > Crotalus > Crotalus tigris. Next base: position 125,553 of record NW_024097814.1, read on the forward strand.
TGGCCAAACTCAGAGACACTTTCTCATAACAATATTTTAACACCTAATTGGGCAACGTGACTGGACTAAAAGGGGGGAGGAGGAATTTTACACCTTTACTATATGGATTGGGAGGGATTTGCTAGAGCTGGTTTTGCTTGCAATCGTGCTAAAATGATGTACTCAATAATTAAGTTTTGCATGAAGAGATTGGATTGTCTCGGAGGTGCTTGCTTGGTTAGGTTCATCAGTGGGAACCTTGACACTTAGTTTGACTATTTCCATCTCAATAAACATGGTTTATTTTATCTTTTCCTGGATTATAGTTCTGGAACATCAACAGATTTGAATAAGCTACATGATTTTGATAATCTGAAAATTAGCTTCTGTATTTGACAGAGAAATGAAGGTGATCTATTTCACCGACTGTGGCACATAATGAATGAAATCCTAGATCTGCGACGGCAGGTGCTGGTGGGCCATCTGACCCATGATCGGATGAAAGATGTCAAAAGACACATTACTGCTCGCTTGGATTGGGGCAATGAGTGAGTAAGAGTCAATTTATAAAACTGTTACATTGGTTGCCATTCATTGCTATTTTAATGTTTATGGCAAGATGACAAAAAGTTAGTGGATTTTGCTATGTGGTGATAGCTTGTTCCAAGTGGGCTGTGACATAAAGAATAAGTAGTTTTTCAGTAAGGTTTAAAAAACCTTTATTGATGTCCTTAGGCTGTTTATACTCAATAAACAAACAATTTCTAATAAAACCTCTTGTTTAAGTGCAAGACAGTTCTTTACTTGCCAAAAGGCCAATTCCAATCCTTTGTCTATTTGAGACAATTCTGTAGGAGATCAGAAGTTTATCTTCTTGTGAAGGCTGCAGGCAAAAAGAAATGATAAGAAAAGCTCTAGAGTTCTTTGAATGCTGCCAGTTGCCTGAATTTATAGCCTTCTTTGTTCAGTAACATAGGATGACACTGTATTATGGTTTGGATGTTCCAGACAGATTGTAGGAGCTGACCTGGTAGATCAGGGGTAGGCAACCTTGACTCTTTTATGACTCGTGGACTTCAACTCCCAGAATTCCATGAGTCATAAAAGAGCCAAGGTTGCCTACCCCTGAAGTAGATCTTTCCCACCACTTTGATACTAGACAAGGAAATCCTGAAAGATCATCATATCTGTTCTATAAAAAATGTGAGAATATATGTTTGCATATATTCCAAATAAAAGGTTGTCCTCGACTTAACGACTGAATGTTTAACAACCATTCAAAATTACAGTGACCTCTGAAAGATACTTTATGGACCATAAAGCTCTCCTGCTCAGCCATCAAAAAATGTGCTGTGTCCCCCCTCTCCTGTCACATAATTCTTATCTGAGTGCTCATCATGTGATGACCATTTGCAGTCACCATCTGTTGGTTTCCCCAGAAAGTCAATGGGGGATCCAGGAGGGAAGTTTGCAAATTACTTTGGCCTGATGAAATGACTCCCTCTTGTCTCTGGGGGCTGGCTGAAAGACCTGCTTACTGAGAGGAGATGAATTCCTCTGTCAGGGTGGAGAAATGGAGCTCATATCCTGAAGATCCAACCTCTATTCTTGCAATCCATCAGAGCAGTTCTTTTCAATGCACTGAGGAGAGACAAACTTCTCCTGGAGAGCAGAGAAACATTGCTGAGATCCTCAATATCCGAGCTCCGATCCTAAAGCCTGATGGAACAGTTTCCTTCTGTGCATAGAGGAGAGTTTATCTCAGCATGGAGCTACTTCATTCTGTCTGCTTAATGATGACAACCAGGATTGCAGTCATTGAATCACATTTCACTTAATGATCACTTCGCTCAAAACCCAAGATTCTGATCCCAATTGGGTTTGTAAGTCGAGGACTACTTAAGGTATGGGATTGCGCCAAGGGCAAAATGCTCCTTAGGTGTCCCTAGATGAACACTCTATTAAAGCTGCCTATTAAACTTGCTATTTAATTTTCAAAAATAAATATTGTTAGTACTTCTATTGCCTTTGGCTGATATTGCATGTAAATTTGATTTGTTCTGCTACACCAGTGGTGGCGAACCTATGGCAGAGGTGCCAGAGGCGGCACTCGGAGCCTTCTCTGTGGGCACATGTGCCGTTGCCCCAGCCTTGCCTCCCCCCATCACCCCCTCCTCTCCAGCAACCCCCCTGAAGGAGAGTCGCCCCTGAGCATGGCCCACGCAGAGCAGCGCAGCGTAGCCAAGGACATGGCAGCCAGGCAGTGTAGACAAGACTGTGCCCTCACACCCCATCGTGCACAGTTGATGCTGCAGGATGCGGGCAGAGGGCATGACTACCATAGCGCTGCTGGGCTACCTGGGCAATCTGTGGTGGACCCTGGAGGTGGTGAGTGGCCCTGCAGGCAGGCGGGGCGGGGGATGGGTGGTGGGGCGGGGGCGGGGCAGGAGGTAGAGCAGGGGCAGGGGCAGGTTTTGGGCACTCGGTCTCTAAAAGTTTTGCCATCACTGTGCTACACTGAGTGAGATGTGTTTCTCTTCAGATAAAGTCAGAAAAAGTTATAAAGTAAGAAAAGCACCCACTGGCATAAACCATTGAAGTCCTTCTCTTTGCTTATTACTGAATACATAATGCTGTTAAAGGTTTTGGAAAATGAAGAATTCATAGAACAATATTTTGTTGAATATATTTTGAATGCTGCTAGGAATAGCTCCTGCTTTCTTGACGCTACCTTGCTGAATTTTAAAAACTAACTAGCACATCTATAGAATAGAGATGAAGCTTGTCAGAAAAATAAAAAACAGTGGGTTTCTCAAATTGATAGTATTTATAAAAAGAGCTGACTAGAAAACATTTTGGTGCTTTCATTTTCTTTTAACAGTTACATTCCAGTATTAAGGTGGTGGATGTTTGGCTCTTTTGGCTCATTCTTCAAAAGTGCAAAATATATTATGATTTTATTTTATGTCTCTTTGATGTATGCTTCCTGAAAGATAAATAGACAGACCTTATAAAATGAATCATGTCATATGGATAAATATTTCAGAAGTATGCAGTCTAGAAATATTATCATTGACTTCTTCCATTTTTTTTTAAATTTTGCAGTCTAGCCCACAGCTCTGGGATTATCTGATGATCTTTCACCCAATGTTCAACCCTGTTTAGCTGTTTGAGACCAGCCAAGGTCAACTAGCTACCATGTTTCCCCTAAAGTAAGACTTACTCCTAAAATAAGGATTTTTGGAGGTGGGCCTAATATAATCCCTACCCCAAAAATAAGCCCTAGTTTTGGGGTGAGGTCCATGCCTAAAAATCAAGCTAGGGCAAGCTGTCCGACGCACACCATGCCTACTTATCAGGCCTCCCATGAATCGAAACCTGCGTCTCCTCTTCTGCGGCAATCGCCGGCCTGCATTTCGCAGTCAGAGGCTTTCAGGAAGGTCTCTGCAGCTGAGAACTGAACTATGGATTCAATTCATAGCTCAGTTCTTGGCTGCAGAGGCCTTCCGGAAAGGCCTCTAACTGCAAAATATAGGCCAGAGCTCTATTCTTTGCTGCAGAATGAAGCTGCTCCTTCAGCTGCAGAATAAGTGGGTTGGCTGGGTGGGGCTGTCAGTGCCGCTGCTATGAGGTGAGTGGAAAAGACACTCCCTGAAAATAAGACTTGGTGCCTCTTTTGGAGGAAAAAAAATTAAGACCGGGTCTTATTTTCGGGGAAAACAGTAGGAAAAAAGGGAAACAAAGCAGCTGTGTGTATACACACACACACACACACACACACAGAGAGAGAGAGAGAGAGAGAGAGAGAGAGAGAGAGAGAGGGAGAGAGAGATTTGGGAATAACTGCATATTCTTCCAGATCTCTCTGTCCCAAATGTGTGTGTGTACACAGCTGATTTGTTTCCCTTTTTCATATATATATGAAAGATGTAGATAGATAACAGAAGATATAAATATATCTTCCATAGATAGATAGATAGATAGATAGATAGATAGATAGATAGATAGATAGATAGATAGACAGATAGATAAAAGATGCAGTTGTTCCCAAACTAGCAAATTTGCAAACTAGCCATTTTTTTAACTTTTGCACAACCCTTATGAATATTGGAATCTGAGAGGGTGAGGGCTTTAGTTAAAAACAGCTCTTTATTTTAATTCTGACTTTTATTTTGATTTTTGCTTTGCTTTTCTAAGCTGTTCTTTTCCTGGACTGTGTTGTCAAAAATGTGAGTTATTTGCTATTAATGCTCTATTGGTGTTTTAGTACATAATTTTTAAAGTTAGATAGTAGGTAGAGAGTGAATAAAGAATAAAACCATGCAATAGAAATGGCAGAAATATGTTCTATTAATACTGGTTTTTATTATCTGTAATTTGGAGTAATCATAGAGCAAATGGTACATTGCATATTTTTCCTTACAGGGATAATGGTACAAGAATGACAGATTACTTCAAATTTAAACGCTGTATGTTTTCTATAGATTTTAACTAAGGATTTTAAAATGTTCTTCTAACTAGTCTTTTTGTATACATTTGCAGACAGTTAGGGTTAGATTTGGTTCCAAGAAAGGAATATGCAATGGTGGATCCAGAAGAAATCAGTATTACAGAATTGTACAGATTGGTAAGCAAATAACTCACTTTATTTCAATTCTGTTAAACTCATTGAAATTTCCACAAGAATAGTCATTGCAGATGCAACTCAGTCAATAAACTGGGATTCAGCATTTGGCACCTGTGCTATTTTTTTTTCTTGATGTTTCTTATCATTATATACAGTACCGTATATTTCCAGCGTATAAGACGACTTTCTAAGCCACAAAAACCTTCTTAAAAGTTGGGGGTCGTCTTATACGCTGAGTCGTCTTATACGCCGGAAAATACGGGTATTCTATTTTATTCCTTTACACATGTGGTTTGGTATATTACTCATCAAGTTTTCTCTCCCCCCCCCCTCTCACTCAAAAAGAGTCCTTGATTGGTAGAGTGGCGGTGGGGAAAGCAATTAAACTCTAAGCTGTTTGTTTCAGCAATCCGTCCCCGCAGCTCACCTCTAGCAGGCGTGTGGTTTGCAGCTGCTTTTTGCTAACTTGAAGTCACAGGCTGGTAAATGCCTGTGGGTCTCAATCTGTCTCCTCGCTGCTTTGCACTTTCTGAGCTGGAGATCAAGGTGGGAGGGAAGGATTGGAGGGAGAGGGAGGAGGGAAAGGAGGCGTGTGTGTGTGTGTGTGTGTGTGCACGCGCGCGCACGCTTCTGGCAGGCGTGTGGTTTGCAGCTGCTTTTTGCTCGCTGCTTTGCACTTTCCGAGCTGGAAATCTGGGTGGGAGGGAAGGATTGGAGGGAGAGAGAGGAGGGAAAGGAGGTGTGTGTGTGTGTGTGTGTGCACGCACACTTCTCCTCGCTGCTTTGCACTTTCCGAGCTGGAAATCAGGGTGGGAGGGAAGGATTGGAGGGAGAGGGGTGAGGGAAAGGAGGCATGTGTGTGTGCGCACACATGTATATGTCAGAAAGATAGGCGGGGGCCAAGAGAGTTGCAGTAAATACAAGCCAGGGACTTGCCCGGCACTTGCTCTTTCTATTGTTTGTTATCTTCCTCCTATCATCATCAGTTCCAGTTTGGTTGACAGCTTAGAAAACAAACAGCATGGCAGCTCCCATGGGTTTATTGTCTTATCCTTCCTTTCAGCTTTAGAGTGAATTAGGAAAAGTTTAATCCACTTGCACTGTTTTATGTTTATATGTTTGATGACAGCCTTATGTTTATAAGTGACAGTTTTTCTGCTAAGTACCTGCATGTCATAAGCATTTGAATTAAAATTACCATATTGAAATCAAATCTGATGTTTTTTAATTTTTATTTGGTGTGCATTGGAAGAGGGGTAGTCTTATACGGTGAGTATAGCCCAAACTCTATATTTTAACTGGAAAAGTTGGGGGTCGTCTTATACGCCCAGTCGTCTTATACGCCGGAAAATACGGTACATATTTTAGGAGACTTTTCTAAATTTATCTAATTTATTTTTTGCCCAATCCAATGACTTCGGAGTTATTTTAACCACAGCTTGGAAATACAAGCGAAGGAAATAGCCGAAGAATGTGCAGGAATTTTGAATGTATATGACAAACTCTTCCACTTATAGGTGGATGCTGCTATGTTGCGAGGACAACTTGTAAGGATTTTGAAACCCTGGATTATAGCAATAACATATAGTGACTCTTAATCCATACATTTATGCTGATTTTTTCCAGATCTCTAAATTTACTGTGAAATTTGTGCAGATAAATGTTCTCTCATGAATTTACTTTTATAGCCAATTGTATGGTACACTTGGATAGCCTTGCTGTACAGCAGAAAAAGCAAATACATAGTCAAGTTGTGTGCTATTGTTAGAAAAACTTGAATTACTTAAAAATAATAATAAGTTTCCAATATTCAGTTTGCCACCAATCAGAAGAACTAGACTTTAGTATTCTACTTGTGTAATAATGTACTTTTAAAATGTAATAAAAACATTAGTAAATCTGCACTGTACTTAGTATAAGTAGGAAAAGGAACACTGAACCAATATCTCCCAAATAGTGAGGTCAATGATGTTTTAACATTTTTTTTTAAAAACAGCCTCTTTAGTAATTCCTTAGCTTCTTTGACTATAATCCCATAATTCCCAAACAACCTTTGATCCCCTCTCTCCTCCCCTCCCCCTCCCTCCCTCTTTCTCTCCCTCCCTTCCTCCCCTAATTTACAATATTGCCATGCAGAAAGAAAACTATTAAATCTACCCTAAGGTTTCTGGAAAAGGATGCTAAAAATGTAATGAATATGTGAAAAAGTGACCTTTGTGTTTATCTGAAATAATGACTGGCTAATGAATCTAGAAATAAGATGTCTAGTATTGTCTCACAAGAAACAGATGAACAACTTCAAATGTTTGATTTAAACAATCACAAGTGGTTAACAAAAATAAAGTGATGAGCAAGAAAATGCCTTTCTGAATGTTTATATTTCATAAATTAAAATAAGCATAAACTGGTTTGATCTTTGTATGGTACTCTATATTTAGATGGAGCATCGTCATCGCAAAAAAGACACACCAGTCCCAGCAAGCAGCCACCATCTCTTTGTGCAGATGAAGAGTCTGATGTGTTCCAATCTAGGAGAAGATCTAGAAATTATTTTCTCACTTTTTGATAGTAAAGAGAATCGACCAATCAGGTAGCATTTTCTTTTATTAAAAAATGCAGAAATATACAGCTTCATCAGTTCTTGCATTTACTTGGATAACAAAGTCATTTTGACTTTTTAACTCTGAATCTTGAAGTTCATAAATATAGTTCCACGTGTAGTTCATGTTGTTGTTGCTGTTGAATGCTTTTAATCTGGCTCTAACCCACTGGACATGTTCAATTGATATGTGGATACAGAAAATTCTTACTGACTGTACTGGAGATCACAAAAGTGTTAACTAATGGATCTAATAAACTAATAGATTTTGTAAAGACAGGGATGTTCACATAGTGTATTAAGCCATAATGTATTTTGCTTGTTTTTTATTTAGAATGAGTACGACATTGCGGCTTACAATCGACAATGGTTTGTGCATTCTAATAATGATGCATTAGTAATTAATCTTAAACAATGGTTAAAACTAGCAAGCATGATGTATGATTTCAGCTGTATTGTGGATAGAGAAACCTAGGATAATGGTAAATTTCCCTTTAGCTCACACAATAGTTTCTATGGAACATATTTTCGCTATAAATAAAATGATTGCATATCTTATAATCTGATTAAATATTGCCGGTGATATCACAGACATAATACACATTTTTCCTCCTACATTCATGATTGTTTCCATTTTGACTCATGTGTTTTTGATCATTTTCTAGAAAGTGTCATTTTTAAAAAAAATAATGAATGATTAGGAAATAAAGTAGAAGCAATTTTGAGTAGTGTCGAACATTATAGTTTTTACACCATAAATTTTGGAATAATAACAACCACAACAATGAAAAGTGGCTAATAATAAGTCATAAATGGAAGGCTATTGCAGAGTTATATACATTTGGGTATGTGAAATCTCCCAAAACAGGTTAATTTATATTAAGAACCAATGAACCTGGATCATAGAAAACGTATTATAGGATGCAGTCATATAAAATATAGCCTGGCTAGCTTTTCCTTGAAAATCTCCTTTCTTTTTAGCTGCTATGCCTTCACTTTTACAAACAGTGGATGGACAGCAGCATACATGGAAGACTCACATGGCTAGTTAGAAAGCTGTGCCTAGCTGTTTTCTGCCTGTGTGTACATGGAAAGCCACATTGTTTTTTCCCTGAAAAAAATGCACACTTGGTTTATTGTGAAAAGCAAAAATACTTGATAGATCAAGGAAATACACAGCTTGTTTGAAGAGCTGAATACAGGTGCTAAGTCTCCTCTCATGCCCTAATGCTTTTTGGAATCAAAGTATTACACACAGTGGTGGGATTCACCTGGTTCACACCAGTTCGGTAGAACTGGTACTTAATTTTTTTTGAGTTCAGGGAACCGGTTGATTCGTGGCAGAACCCCCATCCCCATCCCTGTTTGTGCAAATTGAGAATATTAATAATTATCAGGTTCACCTAATCTACAAAGGTAGTTTTTCCTATTTTCTGGCAACCATGAGGCGGGATAACATGAAAACCCATCTCCTGAGGCCGAGCAAAAGATAATTTCTCAAGTTGCCATCACAGTCCGCATCTCTGATGGGCACAGCCACTACCTCGAGTGACACTCTGCACAGCCAGTCAGCGTATCTCTGTGGCTTCCACCTTCACTTTTCCTGTTTCCGTTCTCACCCTTCTTCGGTAGTAACGAGGCTTGTGGGGCAATGGTGGCTATACAGGGCCTCCGTATTTTGGTGAAGGTGACTGAGCCAGAGCCCATGGAAGTGGAAGAGGATGATCTGTTGCTTCAGACTGGAACCCCCGCTACCCCCTTGCCTCTGCTACGGCATCATTAGAGGAACTAGCCGTGCCACTGGGGCATTCGCTGAGGCAGCTGCTGCCAGTAATGGAGCCAGGGAAATGGGCTGGGAGGGGGGGGAGCTGCCAGTGCCACTCCCACAAGGTGAAGCCAGTGGGAGAAGGGGAATCGGACCCACACATCCCGCTTCCCGATCTCCTGCAGCCTCTCATGCCACCCTACTGGTGCTGCAGCACGATGTCACATCCCCGTTATGAGGTGGCGTGTTGAAATCAGCCACAGCACCACTGGGCTGGTTTCCAGGGCTGTTTCCTCCACTCCATTACCACCAGCAGCTCCCTCAACGAGCATCCCACCGGCATGGCCAGTTCCTCTGCTGATACTATAGCAGAGGTGAGGGGATAGCCAGGGCTCCAATCTGAAGAAACAGCTCACCCTCCTCCACTTCCATGGGTTCCGGCTCAGTCGCCTTCACTGAAATATGGACAACTGCCATCGCCACACAAGCCCCGCTACTGCTGAAGGAGGGCGAGACCAGAAACAGAAAAAAATAAAGGCAGAAACCATAGAGATACATTGACCAGCTGTGCAGAACACCACTTGAGGGAGAACCTGCCCATACGGAGCTGGGGAAGTGGGCTGGGTTGGGGAGGAGCTGCCAGTGGGGGAAGGGGGATTGGACCCATGTGCCTTGCTTTCCGGTATCTGCCACAGCCTCTCATTCTGCCCCACTGGTGCAGCACAACACCACATCACCGTGATGCAGCAGTATTGCCAAAATTGGCCACAGCACCAGTGGGGCGGTGTAAGAGGCTGCTGAGGGAGCTGCCGCCGATAATGGAACTGGGGAAACGGGCCGGGTTGGGGGGAAGCTGCCAGTGCCACTGACACAAGGCGAAGCCAGTGGGGGAAGGGGTATCGGACCCATGCGCACTGCATTATAGTATTCTGCCGCAATGCCGCTGCATCATGGGAATGTTGCATCGTCGCAGCATGGGTGGGGTGGTGTGAGATTCCGGGACATGTGGGTCCAATCCCTCTTCCCTCACTGGCTTTGCCTCATGGCAGCAGTATTGGCAACTCCCTCCCCAACCTGGCCCATTTCCCCAGCTCTGTTACTAGCAGCAGCTGCCTCAGCGAGTGCCCCACCTGCACGGCTAGTTCCTCTGCTGATGCCATAGCAGAGGCGAGGGGTAGCGGGGACTCCAGTCTGAAGCAACAGCTCACTCTCTTCCACTTCCATGGGCTCCAACTCAGTCAACTTCACCGAAATACGGAGTACACCCTCCATTGCCCCACAGGCCTCGCTACCGCTGAAGGAGGGCAAGAACGGAAACAGGAAAAGTGAAGGCAAAAGCCATAGAGATACACTGACTGGCTGTGCAGAGCACCACTCGAGATAGCGGGTGCCCCTATCAGAGGCACGGACTATGGTGGTGACTTGAGAAATTATCTTTCGCCTGGTCTCGGGAGATAGGTTTTCCTGTTATCCCACCTCGCGATTGCCAGAAAATAGGAAAAAGTACCTTTGTAGGTTAGGTGGGTGAACCTGATAATTATTAATGTTCTCAGTTCACACAATATATTGAACCGTAAACTGAGCAAATAGAATTTCTAGCAGCAGGTTAAGCTACACATTTAGACCTCTGGAGAGCAAAGCTGTTATTTTTACAATCTGTTAGCCCTACACATAGCTTAATATGTGTAGATATTTAATTAATCTAGTTAAGTGCATTACATCAACATAGTCATCATTTACAATCACGTGACATCCCCCCACCTCATGTCTATGGTATCAACCAGAGAACCGGTTGTTAAATTATTTGAATTTCACCACTGATTACATGCTCCTCCATAAATGACTTAATGAGGAAGAGTTGCAGAGCTTGAAAGTTTCTGTTTCTTTGAGAGAATTTAGGGCAGGAGAAATCATGTAGTCTGCAATATGTGGGATAAATGCAGCTCCCCGAAAGTTTGTTGTTGTGGCTCTGGAGCCATCAACTACTGAAATTTAGTGGCATCCCAATAGCAATAGCAATAGCAATAGCATTTATATTTATATACTGCTTCATAGTGCTTTACAGCCCTCTAAGTGGTTTACAAAGTCTGCATATTGCCTCCAACAATCTGGGTCCTCATTTTACTGACCTTCAGCCAGTCAGGAAGGAACTCCTGGCAGTGAACAGAGTCAGCCTGCAATATTGTATTCTAATCACTGTGCCACCATTGCTCCTAAAGTGCACTAATGAAATTTAGTGACATCCCAAAGCGTTCTAATTTATTTTTTTTGTATAAATTTTATTAGTTTTTTATAGGGTTAGGGATGAGGTGGGATTGTGATTGTGATTTGGGTTCAGGTTAGGATTGGGGTTGGGGTTGGGGTTAGGGTTTTTCCAAATAACATTCTCAAAATTCAGCAAACAGCATAATGTATGTTTTCATATATTTAACAAGAAGTAATAGATAATGGTTAATTATCATAAACAATATGTTAATTAATCGTTCGATAGTCTTCTTCTTACTGATATATATTCAAGGTTATATATCACATCCCTTTCTCTGTAACTCATGTTCTAGCCATTGATAGAAATTATCCCATGTTCTAAAATACACTGAGTCTTCTTTCTCTTTTATCTTTAAAATCAATCTGTCCATTTCCGCACACTCTAAAATTTTCTTAATTAATACTTCTTCAGTTGGTAAATTTTCATTTTTCCAATGTTGGGCAAATACAATTCTTGCTGCAGTTAGTACGTGTAAAATTAAATGTATACAAACTTTCTCATAATTTGCTCCTATTATTCCTAACAAAAATAATTCTGGCTTAAAGTCTATTTGTTTTTTAGTCATTTTCTCCAACCATAAATGTATTTTTAACCAAAATCTTTTTGCTTATGGGCATGTCCACCAGATATGATAGTAAGTACCTGGTCTTTTTCTGCATTTCCAACACTTGTTTGAAGTATTTTTAAACATTTTTGCTAATCTCACTAGTGTCATATGTCATCTGTAAAACATTTTATATAAGTTTTTTTTATATGTCACTGCTTTAGTTAATTTTACATTTCTTTCCCGTAACTTTTGCCAGTTTTCTAATTCTATATTATCATCGTTTCTTTAACTTGTTCTTCCTCCATCTTTAAATTTAAATTTATAGAGTTTCTTAATCAGCTTTTCATCTGTTTTTAATAGTATCTGATCAAATTCTGTCTGTTCCTTATAGAATCCCATTGTTTTAACATCTTTTTCATATCTCATTTGAATTTGCAGATATGGCCACCATGATAGATCAATACCTTGTTCTTGTAGGTCAGTAGTTCTCAACCTTTTTAATGCCGCGACCCCCAACCGGCTGTAAGTTGAGGACTAAACTGGTCATAGGTCGAGGACTAAACCGGTCGTAAGTCGAGGACTACCCAACCGGTCGTAAGTCAAGGACTTTCCCGCACATGCGTGGTGCTGCCCCTTGCGCCAGCCGAGGCATAGCTGGCAAGCGGCAGAGATGGAGCAGGCCCAGCCCAAGGGAGGTAAGGCATCCACCGGAAAAGGGGAAAAAATGGCGGACAGCCTTGCTTGGCAACCCCTGTGAAATGGTCGATCGACCCCAAATGGGGTCGCGACCCATAGGTTGAGAACCACTGTTGTAGGTCTTGTCTGTCTTTCAATTTTCCTCATTGTCCAAAATATCTTTATAAGTCACAACTTTGTTGTAATTAATTAAATTAGGATAAGCAAAAGCTTTTATTGTTAAAAGCCATCCAGGTATCTTAATATAAATTTTTGCTTTTATTTTTTCCCATTCTGAAATAAGTGCATTTCTTATAAAGTGGTTTTGAAAGTATCTATGTGTTTTATTCTTCCCATACCACAGAAGGGCATGCCAACCAATTTGTAGGTCATGCCCCTCTAGGTATAATAGTCTTTTATCTCTAAGCATTATTCATTCTTTAAGCCATGTTAATATAGTTGCTTGGTAGTATAATGTCCAGTCTGGCAGTCCAAATCTTCCACTTTCTTTCGCTTCTTGTAGCATTTTCAATCTAATTCTGGCTTTTTTTCCTTGCCAGATAAATTTCAGTATTGTTGTAGTCAGTTCATCAAAAAAGGCTTTTCCCAGCCTTACAGGAATCGTTTGAAATAAAAAGAGTATTTTTTGGTAAAATATTCATTTTCACTGTTGCTATTTTCCCCAGCATTGAAAGTTGTAGGTTTTTCCACTTTTCCAGATCAAATTTGTTTTAGTAGTCTTGCATAATTATCTTCTTTTAGTGTTACACATCTTGCTGTTAGATAAATTCCCAAATATTTGACTTTTTTAACTATTTGAAGATTTGTTTTTTGTTAGATGTTTTTTTTTTCTCTTAGATTCTTTGTTAGCACTTTAGTCTTTTCTCTGTTTATTTTCAACCCTGCCACTTCTCCAATTTTTTCTATTTTCTCCATAAGTTTAGTGTTTGTTTCCAATGGATCTTCCAATATAAAAACCAAGTCATCTGCAGATGCTTATAGTTTATATTTTTCATCTTTTATCTCCAGTCCTTTAATTTCTATATCTTGTCTGATGTTTCTATTCAATACTTCCAGTGTTAGTATAAATAGTAATGGAGATAGTGGCCATCCCTATCTTATGCCTTTTTTAATGTTAAAGTTTTCTGTAAAATCACCATTTACAATTATTTTAGCTGTTTGTTTACAATAAATTATTTTAATTACATTTATAAAGTTTTCTCCAAAGTCCATTTCTGCAAGTTGCTGAAACATGAATTGCCAGTTTTCATTGTCAAATGCTTTTTGTGCATCAAGAAATATTAAAGCCATCTGTTTCCCTGGATGAATTTCATAATACTCTAACACATCAAGAATCATTCTTAAATTATTTTTATCTGTCTTTTAGGTAGAAAACCATTTTAGTCTATATGTATAAATTCGATCCAAAATTTATTTAGTCTTTCTGGTATTGGGGCGAAAATTTTATAGTCTACATTTAATAGCAATATTGGTCTATAGTTTTTTTTTTTCCGTTAGATCAGAGTCTTCTTTGGGTATCAAGAAGTTGTATTTGGTATTTTAGCATCCAAAGTATTTCATTACACAGTTCTTTCAAAATAGGACTTAGTATGTCTTTGTAATTATTTATAAAGCTCTGCAGGTAATCCATCTGGACCTGGAGTCTTATCATTTTTTTGCCTTTTTTATAGCCTCTATAATCTCCATCATTGATATTTTTCCATTTAGTATATTTTGAATATTCTCTGCAGGGCTTTTTTTCTCATAGAACGCCCAGAATGGAGTTCCAGCACTTTTTTTGGATGGAACCTTGTAGGGTAGGCAAAGCGGGTTGTATGATGTGTGTGAGTTCCGGCACCTTTTTTGCATTGATTCTCTGAAATTTTTGGTAAATCTGCTTTTTTAAAATACTGCTGTATTTTTTCTTTTGGAATTTCCTCTGCTTTGTAAAGTATCTCATAATAATCTTTGATAATTTTTTTAATTGTATCATTTTGAAACCGTAATTCACCTCTTGTATCTTGCAGCTTGTTTATCAGTTTTTTCTCTTTTTCTTTTTTGAGTCTATATGCTAACCATTCTCCTGGCTTGTTGGCATTTTCAAAGAAGTCCTGTTTAGCCCTTTTTTATCTGTTGAGCCATCATTTCCATCTCGATTAAATTTAATTTATATTTTATTATCTCCATTTGTTTCTTTAAGTATTTCGTTTTGTGGGTCTATTTGTAATTCTAATTCTAACTTTCTGAATTCTTCCTTCAACTTTAACTGTTATTGTTTCTTTTCTTTATTCTTTTTAGCGGTATAGGTTATAGCCAACCCTCTGAAATACGCTTTAGCCATATCCCACACATTTTGAAGTGATGTTTCTTCTTTCTTGTTTATTTTGAAGAAAAAATCCATTTCCTTTGTCACTAGTTGTATAAATTCTTTTTCTTTCAATATAGATTTATTCAAGGACCATCTTAATTTTTTGTTAGTTCCTCTCCAAGTCATCTTTATTGGGTTATGATCTGCCCAAACATTAGTTTCTATCTCAATTTCTTGATTCATCGTGTTACAGTAAGTTCCAAAGATGTCCATATCATAAAAATTCTATGATCTATGTCTATTTGAGTAAAATGTATATTGTATTTTTTTGGGATTTTTTTTCTCTATATATATCTTGGATACAAAGTTCTTCTGCCATTTTAAAAAACACTTTAGATAATGTATTTCCTCCTTTCCTCCCTTGTTTAGTGCTTTTATAATTTAATTTTCAGTAGTTAGAATGACTGTGTTTGTGTTGTAAATAGAGAAAAATACCATCTGGAACTTCTCGGTTACGACACTGAAAAGATTATTAGAAAATAGCCCTGTAACTATTTTGTAAAAGAAAGGATTAAGAGGAGATAGAGAAATGTATATGCTGGATAGCTTCAAGTCAGTTCAGATAAAAGAATATAAATTATCAGTAAAAAAATTATGAAATAATATTTTATATAGCAAGGAGGTTTACTATAAAAGAACTACAGTAATTTGCCCTCTACATGGGTAAAGCTTGCCTTGCTAACCTTCTGAACATTTTTGAGTCAACATTTGTAAGGACAAATGACTCAGTAAATACTGTATACCATTGTATATGTGGACTTTAAAATATCTTTGGCAAGCAATTCCATCATGAGAAAAAAACTACATTCCTTTGGCTTAGAATAAAAGTAGCTGGGAAGAGACGTGATAGAAATAAAACCATGCATGGTAAGGGAAAGAAATTTGTGTTATTCAAGTTAAAAATAGTATCCAAGAGTTAGGATACGGTTTGTGACAGACATTTCAGATTGAGGGAAAAGAGACAGGGCTATTGAGTCATTTTTGAAAATATGCCAGCTGGTTTCTGATCTTCTCACTTGTCTGTTTGCCAGCAGTTCTTCCATGATGCTTTTTGAACTAGAGTATGAACTTGGTTTTCTCTCATTCCTCCTCATTCCTGTCTTCTGTGTATTATTTCCTTCATCTTGCTGCTGATATTTTAAGTCAAGCCATTATGATCTTTAACTTAAAGTGGACTGGAAAAATTTTAAATAGTATTAAGTTTTTTAGAAGCTCTGATCTGGCTAGACCAGTATTTTTTATTTTGGTAAAGTGAAAACCTAATATTGCTGTGTTCTGTGTCAAAAGTATTATAACAAAGAAGCCTCTTGTAAGATCAGGAGGTTGAGATACCCATCACTTTAACTGCTATTGCCCAGGTCCAATGTAGAAAGCAAAAACAAAGATAGGGATCACTCAGTTCTGGGTAGAACTTAGCTTGCTTGAAAATATCCAGTTCTTGAACACTGAAAGCTTGGAAAAGACATTCCTTACTGATGATGGTATTTCCTATAATGGCTGGCTGATACAATTCAGATTCCCCCTCCCCATTATAACCACACTTTAGTCATTAAAAGGCAATTGTCTAAAGGGTCTAATGCATAAGTAACATGTTTCAAGCATATGTTACATTTAATGGGAAATAAAACCCTAATTTTGGAGATCATTAATACTAAACTATTACAGTTCTTGTTTTAAACCACACTACAGAAGTTACAATACTGTTTCTGTGTGAATTGAGATACTCCTGCATTTTAAGAGTGAGATCTTGTTTGTTACAAGTTCAGGACAATTTGATTATGCTTGGTAGTAGGTGCCATATTAAATCAATATTATTTTAGAAAACCTATAAAATGATGAACTGCTAAAATTGTTATAGTTAAATAAAGCTTATTATAGCTTATTTAATTTTTTTTCTTTCAACACATTTTTGTGGGGACAATATCAGGTTGTAGAAATATCGTATACTTCCCTGATCTGTTTTTATACAGTTCAGTAAAACCTTTCTATAAAACTACTGGCACATCATGGAACTGCAAATATCTCCTTGAAAATTCTGAACTTAGTCATTATCTCCATACCTCTGTGTTAAGATTATTCGATAACTAAGTGATTTTCTAGTAATATAATAAGAGTTGTACTATATGTCAAGCTATAAATCCTACTGTCTTTAGGACCGCTGCATGTTTCTAATGTGCCAACAATATGGGGGGGAAGGAGGGGAGAGTTTTGGGTCCACAGGTATTCCTTATCAATGTGAGAGCTGAAGCCGTTTAAGAGTTGTTTTGGCAAACCAAAGTTTCTTCTCATAATAATTGCTGGAAGATATATTGGACAATGTGACCTGAACTGTCAGAGAGTGGTGGGAAAGTTTCACTCTTTTAATTATCTGCTTCCTGCCATTTTTTCAAAGCTAGCTTCCTTTCTATCTTACCGGTTTGCTAATGCCTAATAAAGGTTACATTAGAGATCATGATGACTCCGGTGTTTTACTTCATTGGGCTTCTCAGCCGGAACCTTACACTAAGCTAGATCTATAAACAATTCCATTCCATTAAGGGGTCCTGAGCCCCTACACCCTCTGGTAGCCTCCAGAGAGGTGGTGAAGACTCAGGAGAAGATGCCTGAAACAGAGAAGCCAGCTGGAACTGGGTTGGGATCGACCAGCAGGACTCCAGCTGGGGCCCAAAGCAGCTTTGTAACCCCACCGGCCTCGACACATCCTAAGGAGCGAGTTGAATGTAAGGAGCTGACCCCGACCCTAGAATGGACGGGTGGAACAGTGGCATTCAATCGGCCTGAGTTGGAGAAATGGTGAAAGGAATTATGAAAAGTCACTGAAGTTGAATTCTCATTGTACTGCTCTCAGTACAGCGCCTTCGCCCCGGCACTCAACAGAAGCAGCAGCCACAGGGGCTGGGAGAGCTGTTAGCCTCCAGCCCAGTCCCAGTCTGGGACGAAGATCCTGGACCCCACCACCGATGCCTGCTCCTCAGCCTGAGCAGGCAGATTAGGGGCCACTGCTGGGCCTCAGGTAACCATATGGCGGAACCTGGATGTTTGGACCCTGGCCAGCACCAAGGCCACTTCCATCCCCACTGCTGAGGGCAATCTTTGATGGGAACCCCAAGAAGCTGGCATTCTTCCTCAATCAAGTCTGGACCCAACTCGACCGACATGGAGAAGATTACCCTGACGACGAGGCCTGGGTGGATGTTGTAGTGCTCAGCCTTGAAGGGAAGGTGGTGGAATGAGTGACAATTGTCCATGACAAAGGTACCCCCAAACTGGCAGATCTGGGAACATTTCTTTGCAGCCTCAGAGCCTGATTTGGGGACCCCGCACAGACCCAACGAGAAGAGATGGAGGTCCGGAGGGTCAAGCAGGGGAGTAGACCCATGACTGAGTACATTAGAGATTTTAGGAGGATCGTAGGGAGGCTGAGGCACTGGTCAGAGCTTCCAATGCTTCCAAAAGGGGCTGAGCTGTGACCTGTGCCATATGCGTCTGGACCAATCCCATACTGCCTTAATGACTGGTACCAGCTAATCACCACAGTGGAGTTAGACCTGGCAGTTGTATAAGAACCATGGGAGCTTCGGACTGTGACAAAGAAAAGCCAAGAGAGGCATGCTTTAGGGAGAAAGCCGCCAGCAACAGCATCCCTGGTTCCTGCAAGACAGTCCGACCGCAGCTCCATCATATACTTTCACTGTGGCCAGAACGGTCACAGGGCTGTGATGTGCCCAGCACCAGCCCTCCCATGGCGCCGATTCTTTTGAAGCCAAAGAAGCCACCAAAGAAGGGGAAGTAGAAATTTCAAGCAACAACTCAGGTCATTGAGGTCTCTCTCCCAAAGAGCGAAAGGGATGAAACTCTGACTGAAGAGGGACTGCCTATGATTCTTTATGACAATGAGAGCAAGGGAGAGGATGACCTAATAGTGAGTGGACCTGTCACCCACCTTGAAGTTAGAATAGACATCAAGGCATCCTGCTCAGGGGCAAGAGGGCGGTAAACGCCTTGTGAACCTGTGAAATTCAAACAGGTTGATGGCATGCTGATAGGAGGCAATGCTGCTTCCCATCTGATGGCCCGATGCAGCTAGACTTGGGAGACCACCAAGGGACTATTCATTTTATGGTTGCTCAAAGAGGGAGAGGATATGATCCTGGGCCTGGTTTGGTTAGCCAAGTGGGGCCCCCAGATCAGTTAGGAGAAAGCCTCAAAGTGAATGATTGTGAGGGAAAAGAGCAGCCCAAGAAGGTGGGGGGTGAGGAGAACCCTTGAGTGCAGCAAGGGAGCATCAGAGGAGGGGGAGGAGCAGCAATTCTCATGGGGACATTCAGCGAGAAAAAATGCAACATCCTCTCCCCTCACTGCCCCACGGACTGTGCTATTGAGATCCTGCCCAGGGTGAAACTTCTCAAAGCAAAGATGTATTCCATGACTCTGAAGGAGATGAAGGAGATGAGGGACAACAACATTGATAAGAACTTAGTGAGAGGGTTTATTCAGGTGGCAAAGTCTCAAATAGCGGCACCAGTATTCTTTAAAGAAAAGTAAAATGGGTCGCTGAGATTGTGCATTGATTTCTGTGGGATTAACGGAGTATGCATGGAAAACATGTACCTCCTCCTTCTCATGAAGGATATGCTAGGACAGTGATGGTGATCCTTTTAGAGACCGAGTGCCCCACTTATGTATCATCAGGTACCAGATGGGCGTGGTCTACTGGGTGGGCATGGCCTACTAGGTAGGCGTGGCCTACTGGGTGGATGTGTCTGGCATGGGTGTGGCCTACTGGGTTGGCGTGGCCATCTTGACATCACTCCCGTCAGGGAAACTTGTGCGGGCCTGGGCAGGACTGGGGCAGATCTGAGGGTTTCCAGCAAAGGGGGTGTGGGACCAGGGCGAGCGCCGGGTCATGGTCCACTGGAGGAACCTCACTGACCCTCGGGCCATGCAGGGGGGCCCTGGATGGTGGCACAGACTGCCTGGAGCCCTGCGCAGCGGAAGTCAAGTGCCCAGCCCAGTCCTTGAGCTCCCACAGCACCAGGACCCCACATCCCTGCCTACCCTAGCTGCACTTCCCCGAGGGGGTGCCCAGCTGCGTTTACCTCCTCCTCAAGGCTACTGCTTCTGTGCTCACTCTCCTGGGCTTGGTTGCTCATGGTGGGTGCAGGAGGGCAAAGTGCGTGGGTCAGAGAGAGGCCCACTCCCTCTCCATGCGAGGAGACCTAGCTTTGTAACCAAAGCATCCTCAGCAATAGGCTGGGAGACCACCAGGGGATGGCAAAAGGGCGACAGGGCTGCTGGTGGCCAAGTGCTAAGGCAGGACTTCCCTCAGACCCTCCCTCCCTCTTATTCCAATCTCCTTCCTTCCTTCCTTCCTTCCTTCCTTCCTTCCTTCCTTCCTTCCTTCCTTCCTTCCTTCCTTCCTCCTTCCCTCCCCTGCCTCCCTCCTTTTCATTCCCATCTCCTTCCTTCTTTCTCCCCTTTATTTCTTCCTGTTTCTCTCCCCTCCTTCCTTCCTTCCCTCCCTCCCTTTCTCTGTGCCCAGGAAGGGACAAGGGGAGAGGTTGGCAGCGCTTCTCTCAAAGAGTAAGAGAGTTGGAAGAGACCTCTGAGATCTTTAGTCCAAGACCCTGCTCAAGCAGGGGAGGTATACCATTCCAGACAATGGAATATCCAATCTCTATTTAAAAGCCTCCAGTGATGGAGCATCCACAACTTCTGAAGGCAAGCCTTTTCACTGGTTAGTTGTTTTCACAATTTTTAGTTCTAGGCTGGTTTTCTTCTTGATTAGTTTCCATCTATTATTGCCTTCTGAAGCTAGAGAAAATAGATTGATCCCTTCTTCTCTGTGGCAGCCATCAAATATTAGAACATTGTTATCATGTCACCACCCCTCGTCCTTTTCACTAAGCTAACACACCCAATTCCCACAAACATTTGTCATATGTTTTAGTCTCCAACCCCTAATCATCTATGTTTACTATCTATTTAGACCAGATGGCCCCCCAGGTTTGGTTTATAGAACTTCTCAGAGCCTTCTCAGAGACAGCACCCTAATTATAGAACTTTCTTCCAAGGAAAATATGAACAGTGCATCCCTCACCCATTTCGAGGCAACTCCAAACACTGTTCAGCCAGGCATATGTAGAACAACACATTTTATGGTCAAATAGCACTAAGTAAATTACTAATAATATTTTTCTTTATTAAAATACACACTTTTAATATTGTTTTAACCAGTGCTGTTGATGCTTTATAATAACTGTCTTTGAGAGGTTTTTTGTAAACCATCCTGGATTTCTCAGAAACATTTAATTTCGAATTAAATGTTGATTTAATAAATTAGGTAGAAGAAACAAATGTTTAAATACATCTGCAGACCTACTGCCTCCTAGGTGCATACTGCAGAGAAAAAAAGGCATTGTATTTCTAGCCAGCATAGCCATAGGATTATGGGAACTGTAGTCCATGACACCCAAAAGACATTAGTTTGGGTAAGGAGCAAAACAGAAAAGGCCAGCGCATAGCACAATTCAATATGTGGCTAAAGGAGTGGTGTAAAGGGGAAGGCTTTGGATATATTAGTCACGATGTCAGTAGCTGGTCCAATCAAAAGATGTACAAAAGAGATGGTTTGCATCCATAAAAAAAAGGGACTGAGTTACTCGGCTATAAATTCACAGATTTTCTGGAGGGAAATTTAAACTAAACAGCGAGGACAGGGAGTTAATTGATACGAAACAACCCTGTCCCCGGCAATTTAAAAACTATAGGGCTATCAGTGCATGTAGCATAGATGTGTGTGTGGACAAGAATACCAACCTTGCTATCAAGCAAAATGAAGCCTCTAATAGCGAGTGCCACATAAAGTGCACTAACCAAATAGGTGGTAAGACAATAGGGGAACTCAGGCACCACACAGGTTATGTAGAAAGGAAACACAGGGCCACCCACAAAGGACTCAAATGTTTATACACCAATGCACAGAGTATGAACAGCAAACAGGGTGAACTAGAAATTCAGGTTAATGAGGGCAGATACGATATTGTTGCCATTACGGAAACATGGTGGGATGAAACCCACACATGGAACACACAGCTAGAGGGATTTAAATTATTTAAAAGAAACAGACCAAATAAAAGAGGAGGTGGAGTTGCTCTCTATATAAGAAATAACTACATCTCCACAGAAATAGAGCACAACAATGATAAAAACTGTCTTGAATGCATTTGGATCAATATAAAAGGGGGGGGGGAAATGACATTGCCATAGGTGTATACTACAGACCACCCAACCAAACAGAGGAAATAGATGAACTTTTTGCTAGTCAGCTAACTAAGGTATGTAGGAAGCACATCACAATAGTAATGGGGGACTTTAACTACCCTGACATCAACTGGGAGACAAACTCCGCACCAAGTGGAAGATCAAACAGGTTCCTGGCAAACCTAGCAGACAACTTTGTCTCCCAAAAAGTAGAGAAGGGAACTAGGGGATTAGCCATTTTGGATCTAATTCTCACTAACAGAGATGAAATGATAGATGGTGTTGAAGCCATAGGAACCCTGGGAGGAAGTGATCATGCAATATTAGGGAAGGATTCCATGGATGAGAATCCTCAAGGGGAAAACAACTCAAGAAGCTTGGGAAATTTTGAAAAATGAGATAATAAAAGCACAGTCTAGCACAATACCAACAAAGAGGAAAAACAACAGCTCTCAAAAGAAACCAGCATGGCTGCATAAAGAACTCTCTGACAAATTGAAAGATAAAAAGGACAAGTATAGAAAGTGGAAAGAGGGGAACATAACTAAGTCAGAATATCAGCAAATAGCCCGAGCCTGCAAAGATGAAGTGAAGAAAGCCAAGGCTCAAAATGAACTAAGGCTTGCGACCAAAGTCAAAAATAACAAAAAAAGCTTCTTTCAACATGTAAAAAACAAGAAAAAAGTGAAGGAAATGATTGGTCCATTAGTGGGTGGAAGTGGCAAGAAGGTGACAAGCAACAGGGAGAAAGCAGAACTATTTAACTCATTTTTTGCATCTGTCTTTACACAAAGGGAAAAAACAGACCAACCTATCAAAAATAGTGCCATAAAAAACAAAACAGAAACACAAATTAAGATAGGCAAGAAAATGGTTAGTGAGCACCTGTCCAGCCTAGATGAGTTCAAATCGCCAGGACCAGATGGATTACACCCCAGAGTTCTCAAGGAACTGGCAGATGTGATATCGGAGCCACTGAACTATATTTTTCAAAGATCCTGGAACACAGGGGAACTACCAGAGGACTGGAAAAGAGCTGATGTAGTTCCCATCCTCAAAAAAGGAAAAAAAATGGATCCAGGAAATTACAGACCTATCAGCCTGACCTCAATACCTGGGAAGATCCTGGAAAAGATAATCAAACAACGAATCAACGAACACCTAGAGGCAAACAAAGTCATTACTAAAAGCCAACATGGGTTTGTCAAAAATAGATCATTCCAGACAAATCTTATTGCATTCTTTGACCAAGTGATAAAATTAGTGGATCAGAGGAATGCTGTGGAAATAATTTACTTGGACTTTAGTAAGGCATTTGATAAAGTAGATCACAACCTACTACTTGACAAGATAGAAAAATGTGGAGTAGACAGAACCGCCACCAGATGGATCCATAGCTGGCTGACCGGCCGTACTCAGCAAGTGGTCCGCAATGGAACTGCATCTATATGGAGGGAAGTGTGTAGTGGGGTGCCCCAGGGCTCTGTTCTGGGCCCAATACTCTTCAACATCTTCATCAACGATTTGGATGAAGGGATAGATGGGGAACTCATCAAATTTGCAGACGACACCAAGCTGGCAGGAATAGCCAACACTCCAGAAGACATGCTTAAGATACAGAAGGATCTGGACAGACTTGAACACTGGGCACTAACTAACAAAATGAAATTCAATGGTGAAAAAAGCAAGGTTCTACATTTAGGCAAGAAAAACCAAATGCACAAGTACAGCATAGGTGGCACCATGCTCAATAGTAGTAACTGTGAGAGGGACCTCGGAGTCCTAGTGGACAATCACCTAAATATGAGCCAGCAGTGTGCTGCAGCTGCCAAAAAGGCCAACACAGTGCTCTTGCCAATGGTCCGACCGCCCACTTCAGCAACCTCCCTCCCCAAGCCTCCGGCGCTCCACCTACTTTGGTCGGCCTGCCGGCCCCCACCTCAACACCCTGCCCACCACCACCCAGCATGGCTACCCCGGGGCTGCAGGGGCTGACTGGCATGGGAAAGGCACGCACCCCACCCTCCCATGCAGAGTAAGGTTGCTGCACCTTCCCTCACACAGATGCCCTCACCTCCCCCAAGCATTTTTTTTTACTAACCTCCCTTTCAACTGCATTCTGTTTCTCCGTTCTCTTCTCAGCCTTCGCCACATGTTTGTGGGACTATCAGTAAAAAAAAAAAGGTCCATCAGACTTTCTAACTTCTCGTAAGATCTTGTGAGAAGTTAGAAAGTCTGATGAATTTTTTTTTTAACTGATAGTCCCACAAACATGCGGCGAAGGCTGAGAAGTGAACAGAGAAACAGAATGCAGCTAAAAGGCAGGATAGTAAAAAATGCTTAGGGGAGGCAAGGGCATCTGGGTGGGGGCGGGCCCGGCAACCTTACCCTGTGCGTCTTTGGCAGGTGTCTGGCAGGGGGGAAGCAACTGGTCTATCACAATGCTAGCGCCGCCGTGTTGCTTCTCTACCCCATGCACAAGCCCCGCCCCACCACCCACATGGAATGCCCTGCTCCAGCCGCTTCCCCCCACCCCCATGTGGCACTTTCTTTCCAGCTCCGATGCGTCATTTCCTCTGCCGCTGTGTGGGACTAAAAAAGTTCAGTCAATCAATTTCAACTTTGCAAGATCTTTTTTTCCCACGAGAAGTTGAAATTGATTGATTGATTGAACCTTTTTTTTTTGCACACGGCGGCGGAGGCCTAAAGCGAAAACATTTTATAAAACCCAGCTGAAGGGACTGGGGCAACAGCGGGCATGCCCACAGAGGGCTCTGTGTGCCACCTGTGGCACGCGTGCCATAGTTTCGCCACCACGGGGCTAAAGGTTTGGTGTTGCCAAGAAAACACTGATTTCCTGGACCATGGACTGCATTTCCTATGCAGAGGACTTTTGGCAAGGGATGGGCTGCACCTGACGAAAACAGGGAAAAATGTACTTGGAAAAAAACTGGCCCAACATATCAGGAGGACTTTAAACTAAAATTGAGGGAGAAGGGTGACCAATCTTTAGAATATCTAGAACATAAAACCAGTCATAAATCCCAAGAAACCAAATCAAACAATGAGGTAGGGAGTGATGAGAAAAAAAGAAAAACCCCAACAACAATCAGGAGATGCAGGAAACATATCCACGGATGGGCATAAAGGTCTTAAATGCTTATGTAGCATTACCTCCTCAGAGGCTGCCAGAACCCCAGCCCCTCCCAGCCCCCTCCCCCCTCATCAAACCCTGCAGTGGTGTTCTCTAGGGGTTGGCAAGATGTCTCTTCCAGCCGGAGCTCATGCAGAGTTAGGAGGTAGCAGGCTCTTGTCGTCAAGGAGGGGCTTCCAGGAACGAAAATAACCAGCCCCGATACTCAATGCTATGATGATATCCAGCAGTATAGCAGCAGTAATTGAGGATTCCTCAGCAGTCGTTCAGAGTCAAGTGGGAGGGAGAAAAAACCCCAGCTCCAGATGGTAGTAGAAACAACAACAGTCAGTGTGCTGTAGCAATAGCTCGCCCCCCAGGGCAACTCCCCCACAAAGTCTAAAACTTGTACCTGCAACAATAGTCACAGTCCAAATAGCCTTCTGGCTTCGCAGCAACAGTAGCCACCACCAGTCCCTCCTCTCCTTCTGTTGCTTCTACTCAGTCAGGTCTCGGCGTCAAAGCCCTCCCTCCCCCCTTTATCTTTATTGTTAAAATCCGAGGCTAGGAGCTTCAGCCAACTCCTTTCTACACACTCCCCCTTGCCTCCGTTTGAGATATCCTCCTTACGAAGGAAGCAATATAATTCCACTCTCTCTCCTCCATTTGAGATAACCTCCTTATGAAGAAAAGCAAATAAAACTTCCACTCCCTCTTTACCTTCACCTGACGAACTGCAGCAGCCACCCCATCCCTTTCCTTTCCTTCCCTTTTCTATCTTTTTCTTCCACCCACGCTGGCCACACCCAAAGCCAGCAGCAGCTGTGTCAATCTCTCCCTTCCCAACCGAACTCCTGCAAACACTCTCAGACAGCCCCACTACACTTATATACAAATAGTCAAAGCTTGGGGAACAAACAGAGTAGACTAGAAGCAACACTATACGAGGGTGGATATGACATAGTTGGCATACAGAAACCTGGTGGGTTTGTACTGATGGATGGATATAAATTGTTCAAAAGAAATAGATCTACAAAAAGAGGAGGGGAAGTTGCACTATATGTAAGAGAACATTACATATCTACAGAAATGCATGTGATCAAAGATAAAATCCCTCCAGAATGTATATGGGTCAATATAAAAGGGGAAATATGTGACATTGCCATAGGTGTATATTACAGGCCTTCAACCAATCAGAAGAAATAGATGAACTGGGTGTTTAGCACTGCGGCGATGGCGGCTTTTCTCTGAGCCGCCCGTCTTAGTATGCGTAAGAGCCTGCAGAACAGTGACAATCAGCTGTTTTGCAGCTCGGAACTTTCCTCCCAGGCGAAGGGAGGAAAGTGAGCTCTCACCAGATAGAAATTGAGCTCCTCTGGTCTCTTAGAATTTTTTCTGAGAGACGAAGAGTGAGAGCTCCTTCGGAGTCTGGGACTACTCTGCATCCTGGGACGCTTTTGTTCTCCGGAATGGGAGAACGGAGCAAGACACTGCCTACACCTCTGCTAAATGAAGAGGAATTGTGAGTAAACTCAGAAGCAGACGGAGCAGTACAGGAGAAATAGTATTTTGATTTCGTATTTCAACCTTAACTCAAGAATTAATATCTTCCCTAATTAGTATTTTAACAAGACGGGTGTGGAAGGGGAAGAAAAAAGGAAAAAAATGGCAGAGGAATTCTCTGTCTTTGTTTGAAGACTTTCACTTTCTCTGACTTTTGCAACAAAGTTTCTTCAGAGTAATGGACTTAGCCTATTGAAATTGTTACAGTTTGTGTATAGAGGCAGGAATCCTAAGATTGTAAAGTTATAAGGATGGCTTCAAAACGTTTGGCTTCTTTGGTGCCTAAAGCTTCTATTTCCTCTCTATTGACTCAGACTCAGACTGTCTCTCAGCCTAAGCCAAAGACACCTCCTCATTCTCCTCCACCTGCAATTTCACTTAAAGATTTACAAGAAGCTTTAAAAAAGAATGCTTTGGTATTAAAGAGGAGGTAGCTGATCTTTTGGATTGTAAAATGGCTTCAGAGAGGGCTGTTATGGCAGAACTATTGGAGGAAAAAAATAAAGAATTGAGGGAAGATATAATTTTAGCATTTCAAGGTTTAGCCATGCATATTGAGAGAATTGATGACAAAATGGAAGAGGTGACTGAAAACGCAGCAAGATTGGAAAGCAGAGTTGAAGAAGTTGAGAACAAGATAGATATGACACAAGATGAATTAATTATTTCACAGTATAGAGACATGGAATTTGCGCTGCGTATTAGAGGGATGAAAGAAAATCAGTAAGAAGATTTAAAGGAGGTAATTATTAAAGATATTGCTTTTAATCTGGGTTCGGAACCAGAGGAAATTTGGAATGAGATAGAAAATATCTTCAGAGTTAATTCATGGGTTGCCAGACAAAGAAATGTACCCAGAGATGTGGTTATCTACTTTTCAAGAAGATCTATACGTAATGAAATTAAACAGAGGTTCCAAATTGCAGTTCAAGATGTTATGATTTTAAAAGAGATACCTCCAAAAATTTTAAGAAGAAGAAAAGATTTTGCTTTTCTATCTGAGGAGTTAAAACGTTGTCAAATTCAGTTTAGATGGGAGATTCCAACTGGAATAGCTGTGATTTATGAAGAAAAGCGTTATAGATTAACTACAGTTTCAAAGGCAGAAGACTTTTATAATTCTGTTTTGAAGGCAAGTTCCTCCTCATCTTTACAAGCTAGTAAAATTGAAGAAGAGCAGATAATTGGAGGAGCAACTTCACTGATTGTTAGAGAAGTACAAGGTCAACCTGCTGCACAGAATTTGGAGATAAAAGAACAAAGGATGACAAGAGCTGCGTATAAACGTAGAGAGAAGCAGCAGAAGAATAGTGAAACAACAGTAGGTACTACTATTACTACTACTACTACTACTACTACTACTACTACTACTACTACTACTACTACAGAGCCTGTGGGAGGAGCAAGACCAAAAAGATCTTCAACAATTGATCTTCAAGCTATGCTTCAGAGGCTTCAGATCAGTAGGGATGGCAGAGCTCCTGATATGGAATGTTAATGGCTTGAATTCACCGCAGAAAAGGAAAAACGTTTTTCATTACCTGAAGCAACATAACAATGACATAATATGTTTGCAAGAAACTCATATAACTTTAAAGGATTGTAAATATTTGACTAATTCTCATTTGGGATCACATTTTATGGCTCCAGCTCCAGGGAAAAAAGGGGGTGTTGTAATTTATGTGAAGAAAAATTTATCGGCTGAATTAATAGAATCTGATCCTCAAGGAAGATATGTTTTTATAGATTTACTACTACGAGGCAAGAAATTTCTTATTGTTGGATTATATGCCCCTAATCAACAACAGAAGCAATTCTATAAGTTTTTGCATGGAAAAATAACTCAGTTGGATTATAAATCTGTAATTATGATGGGAGATTGGAATGGAGTTTTGGATTCAAGAAAGGATAAAAAGGGTACTTTCAAAACTCTTACTCAATCTAAGTTACCTAAAGCATTTTTTTATATGAGAGATGAGTTGGAACTTATTGATGTTTGGCATGAAAGGAATATAAATGACAGAGATTACATTTTCTATTCAGACAGACATCAATCATTTTCAAGGATTGATTTTATTTTAATTTCCAATGATCTTTTTTCTAGGGTCAAGAAGGTTAAGATTTTTCCTAGGACATTGTCGGATCATAGCCCTGTGTGGTTGGAGTTATTTGTGGAAGATGGGAATAGAAGATCCTGGAGATTGAATGAGAATTTGTTCACTCAGGAGGAGTTTGTACAAAAATGTAAAGAACATTTGAAGAAATTTTTTTGTTTTAAATATGAACAAGGGAACATCAATGTCTATGGTGTGGGATGCTAGTAAAGCTTATATGCGGGGAATTTTGATTCACATGAATAATGTTTTTAGGGGTAACTTGACACAAAAACGTAAAGAATTAGAAGAAGAGATTAAATTAAAAGAAGAAGCCTTTGCTTTGTATCCGACGGATAATAGGTTAAAGGTTGCTATAAATACGCTTAGGGCACAATTTAATATGTTGATGGCAGATCAGGTGGCGACAAATTTGCGTTATATGAAACATAATACTTTTTGTAATGCAAATAAGCCTGGGAGGTGGTTAGCTTAACAATTACGTAAGAAACAGGAAGCAAGAATTATAGAGAAAGTAAAATATAAAGGTACTGAGTTTTTTCAATATAATTTGATTAAAAAGAGTTTTTTAGATTTTTATACAAAATTATATGCTAGTGATAATATACATGTTGCAGAAGTAGAAAAGTATTTACAATCAGCACATTTTCCTAAACTTTCTAATGAACAACAAAATATGATGAATTGTTCAATTACCTCAGAGGAAATTGGTTTAGCTATTAAGCAGTTAAAAGTGGGAAAGTCTCCAGGTACAGATGGATTGACGACAATGTATTATAAAATTTTATCTGAGGAAATGATGGAGCCATTAAAGGAGCTTTTTAATAGTATTTTGTTGGGAGCTCAAGTTCCCCCTTCATGGAGAAGCGCGTTTATATCATTGATCCCGAAGGAGGATCAAGATCTTACTGAACCTAGGAATTATAGACCTATATCTCTTTTAAATGTGGATTACAAGATTTTCTCAAAAATTTTGGCAAATAGATTAATGGAGGTAATGAAGGACTTGATTCATTGTGACCAATCAGGATTTATAACAGGAAGATATATGAAATATAATGTAAGGCAAATTCTTAACTTAATAGAGTATTTGGATAAGAATAATCAGATCCCTGCGGCTTTTATATTTTTAGATGCTGAGAAAGCTTTTGATCAACTAGATTGGAAATTTTTATTTTTATTGATAGAGAAAATGAATTTTGGACATAAGTTTTTACATGTTATTAAGGCTATATATCAGCAACAGTTTGCTCAAATTATTATCAATGGGGGTCTGAGACTTTTAATATTGAAAAGGGAACAAGACAAGCATGTCCATTATCTCCATTGTTATTTGTTTTAACGATGGAGGTTTTGTTAATTCAGATTAGAGAGTCAATGGTAATTAAGGGAATAAAAGTAAACAGGAATGAGTATAAATTGAGAGCTTTTGCAGATGATTTGGTTTTAACTTTAGTACAACCTACTCAAGTAGCTGGTCACTTGTTGGAAATTATATCTCAGTATGGAAAAGTTTCTGGTTTTAAAATAAATAATAATAAAACTAAAATGTTATCTAAAAATATGTCTAATAAGGAAAATGAAATTTTAGTTAAACTTACAGGTTTTCAGATGGTGAAAAAGGTTAAATATTTGGGAGTATATATAACAGCTTCTAATGGTAAACTATATAAGAATAATTATGAATTATTATGGGCAAAAGTACAAAAGGATTTAAATGACTGGAAAAAGAATATCAGCAGTAAAAATGAATGTTCTACCAAAGTTTCTTTTTTGTTTCAAATGTTACCTAGTCTAAAAAAAGATGCAAATTTGGACGAGTGGCAAAAGGGTATTAATAAATTTATCTGGGCTGGGAAAAAACCAAGGGTAAAGTTTAAGATTTTGCAGGATGCCCGAGAAAGAAGTGGGCTTAAAGCACCCAATTTGAAATTATATTATGATGCAGCCACCTTAACTTTGATAAGCGATTGGCTTAATTTAACAAATAAAGATGTTCTTTCTATTGAAGGGTGGGATTTATTGTGTGGTTGGCATGCATATTTGATTTTTAATAAAAAAAGTAGATTGGGCTTTTAAATCACATTTTTTAAGGAATGCTTTTCTTCGAGTTTGGAAGAAGTATTATTGTAGGTTAAATTATAAAATACCTATTTGGGGGATTCCTGGACATGTAATTGAGGGAGTCTCTAAGGGGATGAATTTCGATAAAATTTCGTATAAGGAGTTATTAATTTGGTCAGGTAACGATTGGCAGCTAAAATCTTTAGACGTATTAAGACAAGAAAATATTTTATACTCATGGTTTCAATACATACAAATTGTGGATAGGTGGACAGTAGATAAGAAAGTTGGAATAACATTAGGAGATGAAAACTTGATTATTCAGATTAAAGATCAGAATCATGCTCATATTAAAAAATCTACGATGAGTTAATAAAATTGGATTCGGAAACAGAGTTAGTAAAATATTGTATGATTAAATGGGCTCAGAATATCCATGAACCGATTTTATTGGATCAATGGGAGAATATTTGGATTAGAAATGTTAAATTTACACAGGCCCAAAATTTGAGGGAAAATTTTTACAAAATGTTTTATGGTGGCATTTGGATCCCAAAAAATTGTCTTGTATGTATCCTAACTTACAGCCCAAATGTTGGAGGTGTGGTAGTACTGATGCAACTTACTTTCATGTTTGGTGGACCTGTAAGAAGGTTAAAGCTTTTTGGATAATGATTTGATGGAACATTCAAAAGATTTTTAAAAAGAAGATAAAGTTTACTCCTCAATTATTTTTATTGGGTATTTTTATGGATTTAGATGTTAATGAAACTATTTTAATGTTGAATCAAATAACTGCAGCAAGGTTACTTATTGGTTTATATTGGAAGAAGGATTCGCTGCCTACTTTAGAAGAATGGATACTTAAGGTTTCTACTTTAGCAGAAATGGCAAAGATTTCTGCTTATTTAAAGGACCATACACAAGAAAAAATTATTATAGTGTGGAGAAGGTGGATAGATTATATTCAGAATAAATATGGAACTTTAAAGTTCCATTTATTTTATGATTAACTTTTTCTTGATGTAATAATTATTATTTATAGAATTTTATAATATTTGATTTATAGTAGATTTGTTTATATTATTATTTTTAAAGTTTAGAGGGAGTTAAGGGTTAAGTATGAATTTGTTTATTGTATAATTTTTTTGTTTTAAAAGTTATAGCTTGTGTTTGTTTTGTTTACAATAACCCTGTATTTTGCTCCAGGAAGCGGGGGGGGGGTAGGGCGGGAGGGGATGAGTGGGATTAAGTAGGTCAGATATATAGAAATATTAATGTATAAAATAGATAGAGTAACTCAGAGGGAAGTGCCACTCGGGTATTTCCCCTGAACTATATCCGAAGAGGGATGAGAGGGGAGGAGGAAGGGATGGAAGGGAGTTGGATGGGAGGAAGGGATGAGGGGAGAGAGGAGATGAGAGGAGAGAGGCAGTAGGGAAGTAGGAAGGAAGGTTGAGAGGGTGGATGCAGTCGGGGGGAGATAAACGAGCGACACCTAAGGTCTTATTTTAAAGATATTTTTCTTTTTAATTTTTTTTATATATAATGTATTGAAAGTATTAATTGTATTGAAAATTTAAATAAATTTTTTTACAAAGAAAAAGAAGAAGAAATAGATGAACTCTTTGCCAAGCAGTTAACAAACGTATTTAGGAAGCATACTGTCACGGTTCCGACTAATGAAACACTTCAAAGAACTTCCAGGAAATGTTTACCCTAAAAGCCTTTATTAACAGTGTAACAGATTGACGGCACTTCAGATGGATGGATGCCAGAATCTGAATTTCTCTTGCTTGCATCTAACTTTTCTTGCTAAACCCCTCCCTTAATTTGCAGTCATAAGTCACATCTTCCAATTAGCCCAGAGGGCAAAGATTCACTTCCGTTCCTTTTCCCGGGCTTTCCTTATAAATCTCCTCCCTTTCTCTGTCATCTGAATTAACTCTAAAAATACCAGACAGTTCTGTATATTTTGTCAAAGCAATAATATCCTATATTAACAGTGTTGACATCCGCTCCCCCCCTTACAAAAAGAACAGATCCTGTAATGTAAACAAAAGCATATGTTAAAGACTAGTTTTCAGTTTGTTGGGGTATTTCGCATGAAACCTTTTGACGAGCCTGTCACCTTTCATCTCACTGGATTTCACCAAGGTGGCTTCAGACAACAGGTATCCCTTCCATTGTACTAGGTACTGCAATTTCCCTTTAAAAATTCTAGAGTCAAGAATATGTTTCACTTCATAGTGGGTCTGTCCCACAACTATGAGGGGCCCAGGTGCCTTCTTTGGGGGAGGTCTTAAAGTGGAGCCCCAATAAGGTTTCAACAAGCTGCAATGGAAGACTGAGTGAATTCTCCCTAAAGGTCTAGGGAGTTTTAGTTCTACGGTGATTGGATTGATGATCCTTACTATGGGGAAAGGGCCCAAGAATTTTGGTCCCAATTTCTTGCTGTGCAATTTGAAGCGTAAATATTTAGTTGACAAATAAACCTTTCCCCCAATTTGGAATATTCTTTGGGGAGCTCTCTTTCTATCAGCCTGCTTTTTATAGGTTTCAAAAGTCATTTTTAAAGCAGTTTTTGTGTTTCTCCAAACTTCTTCCCACCCCCTCACCCATTGGTCAAGTGTCTGGGAAGCGGAGGGCATCTGAGAGTATTCAGGTATTGGGCTGAACTCTTTTCCTGTGGCCACACTGAAAGGCATGTAGCCAGTGCTGCTATGTACAGAATTATTGTACGCCACCTCTGCAAAAGGGAGGAGGGTCAGTCCAGTTCGTCTGCTGGTAAGAAACATAGCATCTAAGATATTGCTCCACCATTTTGTTAGCGGATTCTGCAGCCCCATTCGTTGTCGGATGAAAAGCAGATAATAAACCTTGAGATGACCCAATTAATTTAAGAAAACTCCTTCAAACCTTTGCTGTGAACTGCACCCCCCGTCTGAAATTATTCGCTTAGGGGGGCCATGCAGCCGGTAGATACGTTTCAGGAACAATTTGGTCAGTCGTTGGGCAGATGGGAGTCCTTTGTAGGTGATGAAATGAGCCTGCTTCGAGAACAGGTCTATCACAGTCCAGATGACAGTATTTCTTCTACTTTCAGGTAGGTCTACTATAAAGTCCATAGCCATTTCTTCCCAGGGTTGAGAAGAGTCTGCCACTGGCTGCAGTAACCTGGGGGTTTTTCCTTGGATTCTTTTCATTGTGGCACATACAGTACAACTTTTTACATAGTTTTCCACATCCCGTTTCAGCCCTGGCCACCAAAATTGCCGGCAGGTGAGGTGTAGGGTTTTCAAATATCCAAAGTGTCCAGCCTGTTTTACATCATGGCTGTGTTTGAGAGCATTAAGACAGAAGGCTTCTGGCAAATATAGTTTCCCCCCTTTGTAAGCCAAGCCATCCCTGCACGTTAGGGAGCTTTGATTATCTTTGAACCATTGATCGGTGAGGAGCTCTTGTTTTATTTTCTTTACCCCAAGGTCATCAGGATTGGGGACCCTACGAGGCATAAGTTGAGCAGAAGTTTGTGGATTGGGGATAATTGCCTTGTTAACCTCCTCCCATTCACTTTTGTATTGGGGTAACCGGGATAGTGCATCAGCTAGGAAGTTTTTTCCTCCTGATATGTACTTTAGAGTGAAGTTGAAGTGATTAAAGTACTGTGCCCACCACACTTGCTTTGGGGACAATTTGCAGAGAGTTTTCAGTGCTTCTAGATTTTTGTGATCTGTCCATACTTCAAATGACACCTTGCTCCTTTCTAGATAGTGTCACCAGTTTAATAGCGCCCACCTAATCACAAAGGCCTCTTTCTCCCAGATTGCCCATCTCCGCTTGTTTTCAGTAAATTTCTTAGAGGTGTAGGCACAGGGTTGCAGGATCCCACTCATGTTCTTTTGCAATAACACAGATCCAAATGCCACATCACTGGCGTCGGCTTGAATCACAAAGGGTTCCCCTGGGCAGGGGTGCTTTAGGACTGGTTCAGCAGCAAATAGTCTCTTTAAATTCTCAAAAGCTGTTTTACAGCCCATTGTCCATGCTAGTGGTTTGCCCAATCGTGGCTTCCCTCCTCCTTTGCCTGTTTTGAGTAGTTCTATAAGGGGTAGGGCAATCTCGGCAAAAGAGGGGATGAATTGACGATAAAAGTTGGCAAAACCCAGAAAGCTCTGGAGCTGTTTGCGAGTCTTTGGGGGCTGCCATTCGATTATAGCTTTCACTTTGGCTGGATCCATTTCAATACCCTCATTGGAAATTCTGTAGCCAAGATAATCTAACTGGGTCTGGTGAAATTCACATTTCGACAATTTGGTATAAAGCTTGGCATTCAATAGTTTCTTTAACACTTCTCTCACCAGCTTTATGTGATCAGTCATATTCGTGCTGTATATCTGGTATCATCAAGATGTTTAGCCCAGAACTAGGGTCATACAAGGGGCCTCCAATTGCTTTGTGGTTAGACCCATCCATTGCCCCGATTAGAGTTAAGCCTTGTCGGGTGCCTTTTGCGCTGAAGCAAAAGATTAATACCGAGCTGGACAAACTGCTTCAGCAAGGTATTTTGGAACCTGTGGATAGCAGTCCATGGGAAACATCTATAGTGACACCACTGAAGGCCAATAGGGAAGTTTGCATTTGTGCTGACTATAAATGCACATTAAACAGAGCATTACAGCAGCATTCTTATCCGGCCTGTGGTGAGCCACATTTTGGCCTCGCTTAAGGGAGGCCGAGTTTTCACCAAACTTGATTTGGCTCAGGCCTATCAACAGCTACCGGTTGATGAGGCAATGGCTGAGCCCCAGATGATCGTAACACACTGGGGGGCCTTCAAAGTCAGAAGACTGCAGTTTGGGGTTAACGTAGCCCCTGGCATTTTCCAAAGCGTTATGGAGCAAACGCTCCGTAACATTCCGGGAGTTTGTCCTTACTTCGATTATGTCCTCATCACAGGGGAATCACCCGAAAACCTGGCTGAGAGGCTTCGGTCCGTTTTGCTGCGGTTCCGCAAAGCGGGGCTGAAGCTTAGACAAGACAAATACAAAATTGGAGTCACTTCCACTGAATTCCTTGGGTTTCGTATAGATGCAGAAGGCATCCATTCTGCTGAATCCTAGCTTAAAGTGATTCAGCAGGTCCCAAGCCCCAAGTCGAAAAGCAAGCTTCAAGCCTTCCTTGGGCTTCTAAATTTTTATCACTCTTTCCTACCTCACAAGGCTGCAGTGGCAGAGTCGTTACACTTGGACAAACAGGCACCATGGACGTGGACAAAAGTCCACGAAAGGAGTTTTGCAGAGGTCAAGGCATTGTTGTCTTCAGATGCTGTTCTTGCTCATTTCAATGAGCAGCTGCCAGTGTGTATAGCCTGCGATGCATCCCCTTATGGGATCGGGGCTGTCTTAAGTCACCTTAAGGCTGATGGGACACAAGTCCCTGTAGCTTACTATTCTAGGACCCTGTCATCTGCTGAGCATAATTATGCACAGATAGACAGAGAAGCCTTGGCCATAGTGGCTGGCATAAAAAAGTTCCATGACTTCTTGTATGGTTGCCATTTCACGGTCTTTACAGACCATAAGCCACTGCTGGGGTTGTTTAGAACCAACAAGCAAACCCCACACATAATCTCTCCTAGAATGTTGAGATGGTCAATTTTCCTTTCTGCATATGACAACTCATTGGTTCACAAACCTGGCAAAGAAATGGGTCATGCAGATGGCCTTGGCAGGTTGCCTCTACAGCTTGTAGAATCAGATCCTGCTCCAGCTAACCACATATTAGCTATCCAGGATTTGCCTGAGTCTCCCCTCAATGCAAGGGATGTGGCTGCAGAAACAGCCAATGATCACACGCTAGCACATGTGTTGACGTGGGTGCTGTCAGGTTGGCCTGACACGTGTCCTGGCACTAACTTCCAGAGTTTCTGGAAAAGGAAGCACGAGCTATCCACCTTTAAGAGTTGTGTCCTGTGGGGAAGTAGTGATCCCAACCTCTTTGAGGACTAGAGTCTTGCAATCTCTGCATGAGGGACATCCGGGCATAGTCCGGATGAAGGCTCTGGCACACAGCTATCTCTGATGGCCGGGGCTTGATAAGGAGATGGAGACCCAGGTCTAGGGTTGCCAGGTCTGTCAGTAGTCCAGGCCTGAAATGCCACAGGCTCCTGTACACAGGTGGGAGGAAACACATGCTCCTTGGTTGAGGGTTCATATTGACTACGCTGGCCCCTTTCAGGGGCAATTCTTCCTCATTGTTGTGGACAGTCACTCTAAATGGCTAGAGGTCGTTCCAATGTCCACTACGATGACTGCCAGGACCATCCAGATGTTGAGGGGCATCTTCGCCTCCCATGGGCTTCCAGATGTTCTTGTCTCCGATAACAGACCTCATTCACTTCTTCTGAGTTTCAGGCTTTCCTACAGGCCAATATGATTCGCCATGCTACTTCAGTACCCTTCCATCCAGCTTCCAATGGCCAACCTGAGCGCATGGTGCACACAATCAAAGATGCCTTGAAGAGGCTCACTCACGGAAGCTGGCATCACAGGTTAGCTGACTTTCTTCTTTGCCAATGCATCACACCTTGCACAGCCATTAGGAAAAGCCCAGCTGAAAAAGCCCAGTGGGGATTCGCACTCTGCACATAGGTGTTTTGCCAACGAGGCGGCTCCTGACTCTGGCACTGGGTCCATGGAAAATTACACACAACCGGCTGTTCAGACCACTCTGTCTGCTGGCTTTGTGCCTATGGGACATTGCTCCCAAGAGGGGTCTGTCATGGACCTGGGGAATTCCACCCAACCAACGAACTCTGGTCTGGGTTTACAGGACCCGGCCAGTCAGCATGATGTGGGTTCATCTGTACCTAATAGGCATCCAAGTCCCAGTCTGCCGAGCCTGGCAGGCGAGCTTGTAGACCGGGCACTTGCAACCGCTCCAAGAAGATCAGAGCGGGCCTGAGGCCCACCAAGATATTTGCAGGACTATGTGAAATTCCTGCTAGTAGGTGGGCAGGCTTAAGTGTACTTAGAAATAAGAACATACTCAAAAGAACTGAAAGGGTATTAGATTTGTAGTAATGTAAAATAGTAAGTTCTATGTGTTTTTGAGCTAAGAGGGGAGGGGTGTTATGTCCTGGGCTGTGGTTGTCACAGCAGGTGCAGGAAGCTGCAGAGAGACCTGGGCAGACCATGTGGCTGCCCAGGCCAGATAGGCTGTCTCCAGCCTATGGCGCATGTGCAAGGCGGGAAAGATACGTTGCATTGATTGGTTGCTGCTGCTCCCTGTAAGGGGGTATAAAAAGGGATTCGCACCATTTTGTGTTGTTCTGTTGAAGATTAAACAAAGAAGAAACTGTTGTTACTCCTGCCTCATCTCAATGTCTTACCAATGCACAGAACAGAACAATCAGCAGACAGCCAGAACATGCAAAGAGGAAGTCAGGAAAGCAAAGGCTCAGAATGAACAAAGACTTCCAACAGAAATCAAGGACAATAAAAAAAATTCTTTCAATATATTAATAACAAGAAAAAAGTGAAGGAAACAGTCCACTAAAGATAGAAAATGGCAACAAAGTAAAAGGAAGTAGAGAGCTGCTTAACTCATTTTTTGCATCAGTCTTCACGCAAAAAGAAATTATAGCCCAACATACCAAAAAAACCTATTGCAAAAGACAAACAAGAAACAAAAATTAAAATAAGCAAGAAAATACTAAGAGAACACCTATCTGACCTCGATGAATATAAATCACTGGAACCTGACAAATTACATCCAAGAGTTCTGAAGGAGCTGGCAGATGTTATCTCAGAATCATTGCACCATATCTTTCAAAAATCCTGGAGCACCAGGGAAGTACCTGAGGATTGGAAAGGGACTGACGTAGTTCCCATCTTCAAGAAAGGAGAAAAAACAGACCCAGGAAACTATAGACCAATCAGTCTAACATCAATATCTGGGAAGATCCTAGAAAAGATAATCAAAAAACAAATCTGCAAACAACTAGAAGCAAACAAAGTTATAACCAGTAGCCAGCATGGGTTTGTCAAAAACAGATGCCAAAACAATCTTATTTCATTATTTGATAAAGTGACTAAATTAGTAGATCAGCGAAACTCTATAGACATAGTATACTTAGACTTCCAGTAAGGCATTTTAGAAAGTAGACCACAAGCTGATGCTTAGGTAGAAAAAGGTGGAATAGACAACATCCCCACCAGATGGATCTGTAGCTGGCTGACAAACCATACTCAGCAAGTAGTCCTCAATGGTACTACATCCACATTGAGAGAAGTAAGCAGTGGGGTACCACAAGGCTCCGTCTTAGGCCCAGTACTCTTCAATATCTTCATTAATGACTTAGA
Source organism: Crotalus tigris (assembly GCF_016545835.1). Classification (NCBI taxonomy): domain Eukaryota; kingdom Metazoa; phylum Chordata; class Lepidosauria; order Squamata; family Viperidae; genus Crotalus; species Crotalus tigris. Next base: position 164,882 of record NW_024097814.1, read on the forward strand.
TGAGAGAATAGAAGGGGAACTCATCAAATTTGCAGATGACACTAAACTGGAAGGAATAGCCAACACTCCAAAGACAAGTTCAGGATCCAAAAAGATCTTGGCAAACTTGAGCAATGGGCCCTATCCAACAGAATGAGTTTTAATATGGAGAAAAGCAAAGTTTTACATTTAGGCAGGAGAAGTCAAAGGTACAAGTACAGATTAGGTGAGACCTAGCTCAAGAACAGGGGAGGGACCTTGGAGTCCTAGTGGATGATAACTTGACTATGAGCCAGTAGTGTGCAGCAGCAGCCAAAAAAGCTAACGCAATCCTGGGTTGTATAAACAGAGGCATAGAATCAAAGTCACACAAAGTATTAGTACCACGTTATAAAACCTAGTAAGACACCTGGAATACTGCAACCAATTTTAATCACCATACTACAAAAAGGATGTTGAGACCTTGGAAAAAGTTCAGAGAAAAGCAACTAAAATGATCAAAGGCCTGGACACCAAAACATATGAAGAATGGCTGCAGGCTTGGGTTTGGCTAGTCTAAAGAAAAGAAGAAACAGGGGCGACACGATAGCAGTATTCCAGTATTTAAGGGGCTGCCACAAAGAAGAAGGCGTCAAACTATTCTCCAAAGCACTAGGGGGCAAGACAAGAAACAATGGTTGGAAACTGACCAAAGAGAGAAGCATCCTGGAATTAAGAAGAAACTTCCTAACAATGAGGACAAACAACCAGTGGAACAGCTTGCCTTCAGAAATTGTGGGCGCTCCGTCACTGGAGATTTTTAAGAAAAGACTAGACCAGACATGTCAAACATAAGGCCCGTGGGCCAGAAGCAGGCCGCAAAGTGGTTTCATGTGGCCCCTGAAGCCTTCCTGGAAACAGTGAGGGAACAGCCCCCACTGCCTTGGTCCTGGCCCAGGCCGGACGGAAGCCAATGTACAATTTTGTGGTGGCCATCTATGCTACCAAAACTGGGCAAGCTGGGGGCTGGGCGGCATCGCACTTCTTTTCAGATTTGTGCCGCTTGGCTCAGCCTCTTGGCACTGTGAGGAGAGCATCTCACTGCCTGTCGAGACAGGGCAGGCTGGGGGCTGGGCAGCGTCACGCAGCTAATGTTAATGGCATCCCCTTCCCCAGAGCCCACCAAACCGGATATGTGAAGTAGGTGAGGGCCATGTGCTGGCCACTTCCAGGCGATGGTGCATTTCTTTGTTCCTCATGAAGGGTGACACCTACACAGCTGTGTTTCTTGCCTGTTTTTCTCCCTCCCTCATCTCAGATATTTTCCCACCACTCTGTACTTAGGAAGAAAGGAAAGGTGGAGGGTCTGAGGAAAATCCTGCCTTAGTCCTGCCCTGCTGCCCTTTTACCATCCCCTTGCACCCTCCTCCTGGCCTATCCTGGGGTCTCCCATCCTATTGCTAAGGAAGCTTTGGATATAAAGCCGGGTTTCCTCCCATGGGGAAGGAATGGGCCTCCCTCTGACTTTGCCCTCGTACCCATCATGAGTAACTTAGCTAAGGAGAGCAAGCACAGCAGCAGCAGCCTTGAGGAGGAGGTAAGTGCAGCTAGGCGCCTCCTTGGGGAAGTGGGGCTAGGCTTGGTGCTGCGGGTGCTCGAGGGCCAGGCTGGGCATTTGACCTCTGCTGCCCAGGGCTCCGGGCAGCCCGCACCACCATCCGCATGGCCTGAGAGGCTTCTCCAGTGGACCATGCCTTGGCACTTGCCCTGGTCCCACCCCCTTCTGCCAGAGACTCTCAGATCTGTCCCAATCCTGCCCAGGCACCCTCAGGCACCCTTGATACGAATGATGTAGAGCTGGCCATGCCCACCTAGTAGGCCACACCCACTCCATCCATGCCCACTCAGTAGGCTGCACCCACCCTGGCCACACCCACTTGGCCTCCCAGGGAAACCGCTATGCTGATGTGGCCCTCAGTGAAATTGAGTTTGACACCCTTGGCAAAAATCATAGAAAAACCAACCCCTACATTCCGGCAGAGAATGGAGTTGCTGAATGGTGTGTTATAGATTATGAAAGATGCATTACTAGCAAATGCAGGAATGAGTAAGCTGTATTTGGTCAATAGACTATGGAGTTAAGCAATTAATCAAACTCCATATTGCATGTTGTATGGAAGATGACTATCTTTGGCACTTTTAAGAATGTTTGGCAGCCATGCATGGGTGCACATTCCCAGTTAGAAAGAAAGGACAGCCAAAGACAAGGAAATTGAAATTTATAGGTTATTAATCAGAATCAAAAGCATAGAGGTTTACAGATGGACACAAAAATGTAATTATTTCATGTTCTACAAATTTTCCAGAACATGAGAATTGGGAAAAAGTACATGCCAATACTGAAGATTTAATGCCTGCTAGTCAGAGGTCTCCAGTGGATGAGCATTCACACAATCACATATAACAAAAATCTGTGATTAGCTCAGGATCTGAATACAGCTCAGAGAAATGTTTAGAAAGTGAGATTCCAGTAAAACAGGAACAGTTTATTTCAAGAAAGGCCTGAAAGTGTAAACAAAGGTGTTCCTCCAGAGAAAGCAATGAAAGAAAATATAATAGACCTAATTTATTGTCCATCAGAAGATAATTTTTCTGATCTCATAACAAAGCAATTGGGTATACAGGAACCCAAGGACTTGTGAAACAATTTGTTTTAAATACTATCCGGCTATAAATTGGAGTGGTGTTAAGATATTTAAAATTTAATAGCTGGAGCAGTGAAAGGATAGACAATGTGTAAGAACACACACTTATAGCTAATTGGAGTGGTGTTAAGATATTTAAAATTTAATAGCTGGAGCAGTGAAAGGATAGACAATGTGTAAGAACACACACTTATAGCCACTGCATGAGGGAATCTGAGCTGTAATTGGTTGCTGTGAGAGTAAAGGGCAAGTTTCCTTGTTTCCTGCCTTTTTCCTCTCTCTGTGATTTACCTGATGATGTTCCTGCTGTGTTGATTTACCTGACTATGCTCATGTTTGCCTTTTTTATTTACTGTAAATATGTTTATATAAAACCACAAGTTCGTGTCAGCATCTCTGATTTCATTTGGACACCAGCTGCACAATTCTCCGACAATTAGTACCTCACATGGTTGCTACAATAGATTTATGTATCTGCCCTTTACTACCCCTAAACACTACTAGTACAATCTTGTGTCCTCAGAAAGCTTTCACACTGGTGCACCCAATATCCTGTTGTTAGTGGTATTCATGGGATAATATAATATCCCTTATAAGATTGCTTATGCACATGTTCAGATATTGATTTTCACATGTACTCTTTAATTGCCCAATATTCAATGTTCTTGGAGGTCAGAACTATTCTTTCCCTAAACTATAAACCACTCAGGTTTGTTCCAGTAGGTAACTGTATTTCTTACTTAAACAATTAGTACTTTGAATTTTCTGGAAAAGTGGCCTAAGTTTGTGCTATAGCAATTGCTTTGAGAACTCATTACTTCTAAATAAAATTTACTTATGCGTAGTTTCTGTTATAAATGTGGGTTTTAGTTGAATGCTTGCAACATTCTTTGGTCTTTAACCATAAATGAATAAAATAGTCTTTGTTTCTGACCTTGGCAGTATCACCCTCATGTATGTAGAATGTAAACATGTTTTCATGCATCCTTGACTATGCAGGTAAGTGTTTTACAATAAGCAGCTTAGTTACAGGCATTCTGGAAAATATAAGTGACCTTTAAACAGTTCAAAAGTGTTCTTATAATGGATTTTAATTAGGTCAATATTCTTGCAAACTGACTTGTTTCCTTTTAAGTTTTGCCATTGGTGTACAGAACAATATTTGTTATTGAACTAAAAAGGAAAACACTATCTCTCTGACTTTTGAGACTAGTTTCTTTAATCACCGACAATCTTCATTCTATTGTATTTTATTCAAAAATCCTCTTGATGCCTATCTTTCTTTAAACCATTAGTTTTAACAGTTACCAGACATACTTAAGAGCATTTGAAGTACACCTTAAATTTCCCCAAGGACATATTGTCTCCCCCCCCCACACACACACTCCTATTACAGATCAAAGCAGGGGAAAACATTACTACACCAAAGTATTGGTTAAGGTGTACTGTATGTAAGAAAGAAAATCATTTTGGATAGCTGTTGTGGCTTATATACTAAAATCAGGGTCCCATTGATATGCACCCTAACCCTTCAGGGATGGTTATGTTTTTATATACAGTACTGTATGTTGTTCATATTTCACTTACTATGAGAAGCGTGTATCAATGCAACAAGTAAGTAAACTTTAATCCATCAGGCTTCTGTCTGAGTGATACCTCTGAACAGTGCTTTTTTTATATATAAAAAAAGGTGTCAGAACTCACACACGTCATACAACCCACCTTGCCTACCCTACAAGGTTCCATCCAAAAAAGGTGCCGGAATTCCGTTCTGGGGGTTCTATGACAAAAAAAGCCCTGCCTCTGAATATCAGGACTAAACTGAAATTGAGGGGATGGGTAGGAATGGTGTGAAACTTCTGTTTTATTTACCAACTGGCAGGTAAGCTATTTTTGTCAGCTCTTTCAGTAGTTGTCAGGAACTGTAGCATAAGCAGACATGATTTATGGAGCATGAAAGAGGAGCTAGGTAGATAGACAAGAATCTATTTGGATTAGAATATTTGAATAGAGGACATTTTTAACAGAAAATATTGTTTGCATTTTGATGTTATTCATGATGTTTTGAATGAAGCATGTCTTTAAGAGAAGCCTGATCTGTTGTTTTGGCAGTGTAGAAGTAACCTTATGCATTAAAAAGAGTGATTGGAAATACAGTAGCTGCAGAATTGATACAAAGGAGCATTAGATATGGTATATACCACAGGTCGGCAACCTGCGGCTCCGGAGCCGCATGCGGCTCTTTGAGCCTTCCCCTGTGGCTCCCAGCCTCCTCTGCCTTTGCAGAGAGAGACAGAGAGAGGCAATTGCACTTCCCTGCTTCTCTCTCTCTCTCTCTCTCTGTGTGTGTGTGTCTGGGTGTTTGTGTGTGTGTGTGTGTGTGTGTGTGTGTGTAAAAGAGAGTGCACTCACAGTGTTCTCCAAGGAGCTGAAAAGCTTTTTGAGCGGAACTCCTCCCTTTGCTGCGTTTCTGAAGGAAGCAGGAAGCAGGAAGGGCAGGAGAGAGCTAGCTAACCCAGCTAGGCTGACTCAGGAATTCTGGGAGTTGAAGTCCATGAGTCATAAAAGAGACGAGGTTGCCTACCCCGGAGGTTGTTGGACAACAGCTTGAAGCTTGCCAGGTTTAGCAGATAGGAGGGGGGGGAGAAAGAGAGAGAGAGAGAAAGAGAGAGGGAGGGAGAGAGAGAGAGAAAGGAAGAGAGTGGGGGAAGAGGAGTGGCAGACCAAGGGCAGATAGAGAGGGAGGGAGAGAGAGACCCTTTTGACATCTAAAATGAAGATAACACTGCATATATCCTTTTTTTACCTGTGTGTGTATGTAATTTTATTCTCTTAAAGCATTCTCTTGGTGATCATTGTTTTAATAGTATGGATATTCCCAAGAGTCATATTTTTACTTTTATTTTTAATGTGTATGTGTGTGTGTGTGTGTGTGTGTGTGTGTGTGTATACACACACACATATATATATATATATACACACACACATATACACATACACACACACACACACACACATACACATACACACACCTATAATAAAGTAAAAAAGGATATATGCAGTGTTATCTTCATTTTAGATATCAAAAGGGTTTTGCGGCTCCCAGTGTTTTGTTTTTGGTGGGAAACGGGTCCAAGTGGCTCTTTGAGTGTTTTGGGTTGCCTACCTCTGGTATATACCATTCTAGAAATACATTGCTGATTTAATAATAGAAGCAACATTTCAATATTCAAATCCATTATTGACCTCTTACTAATCTCTGGGAGATTTTTCTCTTTTTTTTCTCTGTTCAAGACATTCAGAGCAGACTGGCATAACATATTTCAGCTGTCATATGTTTAAGCATCTTAAAGAAAGGCAAATGACATTCCTGCAATGGAAGCAACTTGTTCTTTCAGTTAATATCACCTTGGGAAGAGGAAAAGGTGACTCAGTGTAGAGAATTATGGAAGCAGCAACATTTGGATTTTACTTTGTTCTTAGGAGTTTTTTTCAGAGCTTCAACATCATATAGATTAAGGATGCAAACTTGTACCTTTATTAGAGAGCAGTCAGTTTAGCAGAAGTTACTTTTGATTAGAGAGAGAGAAAAATCTGCTTTGATGTTCCTCCATCTCTTAGATGTGTAAGATTGTGGAAGAAGCAGTGATCTATTGTAATATAAATCAGCGCAATTGAGTTCTAAAACAAAGGGTTTTTTAAATTAAAGGATGTGTATCATGGGCTCAGTTTTGGATAATTTGGGGTTAGGCAGGACAAACAAGCATAGATTTCATTCTTAAGGATATGTATTGCTTTACAGATTCATTGGTGTTGCTTATATTTTAATAGCACAAACGTTTCACCAAGTCCTATACTTACCCCAGATATTCTTCTATAAACTTTTAAAAAATTACCTTACTTATAGAGCTGTCTGTGTTTTGTTTTAACTTCTGGCTTGAGTTCAAATAGTGCACAGTCTGTACTTTTATTTTTGAGTCTGCTCTAAAGATTTCTTTTTTAAAAAATCCATTTTCTTTAAACTCATTTCCTTTTTGCAATTTCTTTACTCAGATTTTTTGAGTATTGTAATTTCTTAATCTACTGGCTAAGAATTCTTCTTACTAGGAATTGTTTTTTTTTCTCTCTCATTGAGATTACAGATGGATGAGTCACCTTTGAGATGAAAATGGACTTCAGATTATTTCTCCTTCCTTGCACATAACTTTCAGGTCTCAGCTGACACAGTTTTTCTGTCAAATCCTACTACTTATTTATTTATAAAATTAATATGGCCACCCAATTTGGAAAGTGACTCTGGGTAACTTACAACAACCAAAGTTCTAGTCAAAAACATCCTATGTAAAAGTCAAATAATCATTAATAGATGACCTTGCTCAAATTGATACCCCTCTCCAGTTGAGCTCTCTACTCATTAAGTTACTATGGTGTGAATATTGAAAAGTAACAACATAAAAAGCATTTTCATCCTGGTTCATCATTGTAAGATTCAAATACTGCGGACTCTGCTCAAGCAATGCTTATATGCTATGTCCTGGATAGAAGGTAGTGAACTGCCAATAATCTTTTCTGCCATCCTCACCACTCTGTGTATTGTCTTCATGTCTGATGCAGTAATGCTTCCAAACCAGACTGTAATGCAATAGGACAGGTTGCTTTCGATCATCCCTCTATAGAAAACGGTAAGGACAGGCAAAGGAAGATATATACATACATACATACTACAAAGGCAGATCACGGAAACTAAAATTTTTATTTAAAAAGGGGCGTTGTCTTACCTGAACGCCTTTTCTCAGCATGATGATGGAGAATCCACGGATGGGTTGTCTTAATCTATCTGCTCCAATTGGACTAAGTCTGAAATTGGTAACGCCCCCTCTGTGCCAAGTGCACCCCAGTTTTAGACTAAGGCGATACCCAGACTTTAGTCCGACGCATCTGAACAAATGGGAACCAGGCCAACTGACCTAATGGGAGGGAGTGGATTCTCCATCATCATGCTGAGAAAAGGCGTTCAGGTAAGACAACGCCCCTTTCTCCAGCATGATTGGATGGAGAACCCACGGATGGGAAAAGCCCTGTGTCCCTAGGGTGGGAAATTAGATTGGGCCTGGGTCCCATCCAATGTTAATGCGTGTTCTAGTACCTTGCGGCCGAATGAAGCCGTAGAGGATTCGTATACATCCATCTTGTAGTGACGGACAAAGGAGGAGGGCGATGCCCATGTTGCTGCCCTACAAACTTCCTCTATGGATGCCTGGGTAGACCAGGCTGCTGTAGTGGCTGCGCCCCTGGTGGAATGGGCCGTGATATGGCTGGGAGCTTGAAGTGACTGAGTCTGGTATGCCAGAGAAATACAAGCTCTAATCCACCTGCCTATAGTGGGCGAGGAAACCTTTTGTCCTAACGACGATGGGTGAAATGACACAAACAGAGCCTCAGTCTTGCGGAAAGATGAGGTTCTCTGTATATAACAATATAAGGCCCTGCGAACATCCAATCTGTTCCACTGAGCCTCTGTGTTATTAGATGGGTTCGGACAGAAGTCCGGCAAAACTATGTCCTGGGACCTATGATATAAGGAGTTAACCTTGGGCACAAAGGAGGGATCTAACCTGAGAGTAACCCTGTCCTTATGGAAAATACACAGGTCCTTTCTTACTGATAGGGCAGCCAGCTCAGAGATCCTTCTGGCTGAAGTTATGGCAACCAGAAATGCCACCTTCATTGATAAATGTTTGAGCAAACAATTGTCAATAGGCTCAAAGGGTGGTGAGACGAGAGCCTGTAGAACCTGATGAAGGTCCCAGGAGGGATATCTATGTACCGTTGGTGGTCTGGCATTGTTAGCTCCCTTTAGGAAGGAGCGTATCATAGGGTGTTGTGTTAAGGGCTCCTTGCCATAGGAAATAACCGTGGCAAGTGCTGCTACCTGCCTACGGATGGTACTTGTGGAAAGACCTTTGTCCAGACCATCCATCAGGAACTCCAGGATAACTGGCACTGCAGCCTGTAAGGGTTCAATATTGTGTGCTAAACACCAATTACAGAAGCTCTTCCACGTGGCATCGTATATTCTATTCGTCGAGGGTCGCCTGGATTGCTGGATCATGGCTATGACCCTTGACGAATATGAGTCTAGGCCTAAGGCCTGCCTCTCAAGTGCCAGACGGTTAACTGGAGCCATTGAGGGTCTGGATGATGCAACTCCCCCTGAATGAGGGTGATCCGATTGGCTGGAATCCTCCATGGAGCCGATGCGGAGAGCTCCATCAGGTCGGCGAACCAAGGTCGTCTCGGCCAATGTGGGGCAACCAGGAGAACCTCTGCTTGTTCGCGAAGGATCTTCCTGATCGTGGCCGGTAGGAGAGGTAGTGGAGGAAAGGCATAGAGCAGTTCCCTGGGCAGGAACTGCGGAGTGCATCTGTTCCTTCCGCTGATGGGGACGGGAACCTGGAAAGGAATCTGGGAAGCTGTGAGTTGGCTGGGGAGGCAAACAGATCTAGGGATGGGGAACCAAACCTGTCCACGATCTCCCTGAAGATCTCCGGATTCAGCTGCCATTCGGAATGGTCCACGGTGGCTCTGCTCAGTGAGTCCGCCTGTTGGTTGGCCACTCCGGATATGTGCTCCGCCCTGATAGAGGCAAGATTCAGTTCCGCCCAAGACCCCAGCAATCTGGCCTCTCGCATGAGAGGCTTGGACCTCGTTCCCCCCTGTCTGTTGATATGGGCCTTGGCTGTGATGTTGTCGGTTAAGACCAGGACTTGCTGGCCTTGTACTAAGCTGCTGAATCTCTTTAGGGCCATGTGTATGGCTCTTAGTTCCAGCCAGTTTATGTTGTTCTTTAGATCCTGCTTGGACCACTGACCCTGGGCCCAGTGTGTGTGAAGGTGTGCCCCCCACCCAAACAGGCTTGCATCTGTGGTGACGGTGATCCTGTCCGGTTCTTTGAATTCTGCTCCCCGTGACAGTGCTGGAGAGTCCCACCAACGAAGGGAGTTCAACACCGCCTGTGGAACTCGGACCTTCTGGTGGGATGTGCTGGTATGAAGTCTCTGAAATGGAAGGAGAAGCCACTGTAATTCCCTGGCATGGAGACGTGCCCATGGCACAATTTGCACGCAGGACACCATCTTCCCTAGTAGCTGTGAAAGGGATGCCAATGTGACTACTCTGTCCCTTCGGATCCGACGTACAAGAGTCTGGATAGAGTTCCGTCGGTCCTGAGATAGGTATACCGTGCAGTTGTCTGTGTCTATAACTGCCCCCAAATGGAGGAGCCGAGTTGTTGGTATAGTATGACTTTTCTGGAAGTTCACAGAAAAACCGTGCTCCTGTAAAACCTTAATGGCTAGGGCGAGGTCTGCTTGGGCACTTTGCCATGATGATGACTGAATTAGAATGTCATCTAAATAAAATTGAATCCTGATGGGAATTAGTCTAAGGTGGGCTGCGATCACTGCCAGTACCTTTGTAAATACTCTCGGTGCAGATGAGAGGCCAAATGGAAGGGCTCTGTACTGGTAATGGCGTCGGGCATAACTAAATCTGAGGAATTTGCGGTGTCCAGGAAAAATGGGAATGTGCAAATATGCCTCAGTCAGGTCTATGGAGGTAAGAAAGTCACCTTGCCTGACGCTAGCCAGGATTGATTGAAGTGATTGCATCTTAAATTTCTTATACCTCAGGTAGAGGTTTAGACCTTTTAAGTTCAAGATCGCACTCCAGCCCCCTGAAGCTTTGGAAATGACGAAGAGGTCTGAGTAAAACCCTCGCCCTTCTTGTTCCTTTGGAACTGGTTCAATTGCTTGTATTTGCAATAAATGAGCTATTGCTTCTGACATAAGTTCAGCTCTGGTCCTGTTCGTTGAAATAGGGGAAGAGCGGAACCTGTCGGGTGGATGGGAATAAAACTCTAATCGTAGACCTTGGGAGACGGTGTCTAACACCCATGCATCCGTAGTAGTGGCCGCCCAAATGTTGGAATAGAGGGCCAGCCGGCCTCCTATGGGAGGTGAGGCTGCAGACTCACTTGCCTCGCTTGAAGGAGCGGCTCCCTGTGCCCCGAAAGGACCGTTTAGTCTGGAACTGTGTTCTGCCTCTGTATGCTGAACGATCTTGTTGTCGTTCCTGCCTCTGAAAGGAGGGGCGAGAGGCCTGGGCCCAATCCCAGGATGGCGCTGGCCGAAAGGGATGCCTTCTGTAGTTACTCTGTGACAAGTTCCCCCAGCGCCTATCTCCCCTCCTTGATGTATTGACCAGGATCTTGCGTTTATCCTTACCTTCGGTTAGGTATGGCTCTAGCGCCTTACCAAAGAGTTGTCCACCTGTGTAAGGCTTGGAGGCCAGACGCCACTTGGCCTTGGTGTCTGCTCGCCAGTTCCTGAGCCAGAGGAGTCTTCGTGCTGAAATGTTTGCCGCGATGGTCCGGGCAGTGTATCTGGCCGTGTGTAAGGAGGCATCGGCCAGATACTGGGACGTGGCCACCAACTTACCCAGATTCTGGTGGACTCTGAGCTGGTCTGGAGGGATCATGTCCTGGAGCTCCCGTAGCCCCAGGACCGAAGCCCTGGCAAAGAAGGCCATGGAGGTTGCCGCCCTCGTTGCCCAGGCTGACGCTTGGTGGGCTCTGCGTAGGGCAGACTCGATCTTCTTGTCCTCTGCTCTTAGTGCCTCATTTATGTCCCCAGGAATATTGGACTTGGGAAACAACGAGTTCAAGGGTTCATCAATTTCGGGTATCTCCAAAAGGGAGGTCAGGGAAGGAGCGACGTTGAACAATTGTCTTTCTACTGCCCCAGGGCTCAAGGGGGACCCTAGGTTCTCCCATTGCTTCTGGACCATCTTTAGGAAAAGGGGAGGGCAGGGAATATGATTCTGTGAGACAGAGGGTTCAGTGTAAATGGCATGGGGACCTTGGGATGTTGGTGGGGTCTCCTGTTGTTGAGTGAGGTTAGCAGTAGTACAGGCTTTGAGTAAGAGAGAATTAAAAAAGGAATGGTCAAAGAGACCAACAGGAGGGGTGGGTTCAGATGGGGCGATGCCCTCGTCCTCAGACAAGATCAGGTCAGGTTGTTCAGCTCCCGTAGACTCCAGGTCTGATGTGGGGCCATCCGTCCAGTCCGGAGATTGTGAGTGATGTGCAGTCTGGGAGGGTGGCTGTGGAGTGTTGGAGGCCATAAATTGAGCCACAGCCTGGGCTATCATGGACTGGAGCAAGTTTGGGTTCAGGCCCTGGTTCTCAGGGAGGCGAAGCCCTGCTGCAGTGGGTGTAAATGTGGCCTGGGGCCCTGAGGTGTCCTGACCAGTCATACCCCTCCCTGAGGTCACCGCTATGCTTGAGTCTGACTCGGCAATTCCTCAGGGGGGAGACCAAGCCCCTGGGGCCGAGGCACTATGTGAAGAAAGGGGCTCAAATATAGACCTCCCCCTTGTGCCTGCCAAATCTGGGGATACCGTTCTCGGTCCTTGGCCCCCTTCCTCTCTCTGTGGCTCCCTGCTTAGTCGGGCTCGCTTGGTGGTGCTCTTTCCACTTGCCTCTGATTGGCGACTTCTCTTGACCGACTCGCTGCCTCTCTCCGCCATGACGGTTGCTCTGGTCTCAACCTTGGCAAAACGCCCCCTCAGCGTTGTAGTTCACCAAGGGAGTCTACAGAGATAATTCAGCCCTAGAGGGGAAGGGCGGGGAACTGATGTGGGCACCCCGATCACTCAGGATCGATCAGGCCCTCCCCGGTCGGAGCTGCTCTCTGAAGCGTTGGCCACCGATGATCGAATGCTGCCTTCAGAAGAAGATTCCAGGCAGCCTGGACTCCGGCCACAGCCCAAAAAGGCCTCCAGTGGCTTTAGCCACGCACAAATTGGCCGACGATGAATTTTGCAACAATTAAAATGGCCGCCGAGGCTTCAGCCCCACTCGAATTGGGCGCTGAGGCCTCAGCCACAAACAAAATGGCCGCCGAGGCTTCAGCCTCACTCAAAATGGCCGCCGAGGGCTTCAGCCACAAACAAAATGGCCGCCGAGGCTTCAGCCTCACTCAAAATGGCCGCCGAGGGCTTCAGCCACAAACAAAATGGCCGCCGAGGCTTCAGCCTCACTCAAAATGGCCGTCGAGGGCTTCAGCCACAAACAAAATGGCCGCCGAGGCTTCAGCCCCACTCAAAATGGCCGCCGAGGGCTTCAGCCACAAACAAAATGGCCACCGAGGCTTCAGCCCCACTCAAAATGGCCACCCGTGACTTTCGCCACTCCCAAAATGGCCGCCGGAGGTAATTCAAAATGGCAGCCGCCAATTTGGCGCCTTAAAAAGGCCCAGAAAACAAACGGCCATTGGAACGAGGCCTTGAGGCCCGGGTTGTAAGCTGCGACGAGCCCTCGTTCGGGTGAATCGCCTGGGCTCCTAAGCAGCTGGTGGCATGCAATTAGGTCGACTGAGCTCCGAAAATTGGGTCGCGCCCAATTTCTCACCTGTTGCTGTCGGCTGTGAACGAGGGACCTGGGAAGGCTCCCTGCCGGCCTGGCGAGGCTCGACAATCGTTGCGGAGCCCTCAGTGCGATCGGCAATGCCTCTGACGATCAGCTGGCAGTCGGAGGATCGCAAGGCAGCTCCGGAAAAAACGAGTGATTTTGAAGGTTAGAACTGCTGTCCCTAACTGATTGAAACGAACAAGGGGAAACTTCCCCCCCCAGGGGGAGGGGGTGCGGGTCTGTCAGCCTAAATAGGCTTCAGACTGGTCTAATTGATCCTTTTTCCTTGCTAATAATCGATTCAATTCAACAATAAAAAACAATCAATACTAATAGCCTGAGCTAGACATTTAAATGGAATCTAACAGTCTTCTGCTCCAGGAGCGAAGACAAAACGCGTCTTAGAGCAAATAGGACTAAGTCTAAAACTGGGGTGCACTTGGCACAGAGGGGGCGTTACCAATTTCAGACTTAGTCCAATTGGAGCAGATAGATTAAGACAACCCATCCGTGGGTTCTCCATCCAATCATGCTGGAGAACTTAGCTTTCGTCAGCAACTGCTGACGTTATCAAAGTATAAACCAGGATTGGGAAGTTCGTTTTTATAGTCCCTGAGAAGCTAATAATTTAGACAATGCATGTGTTACGGGTTTGTTTGGTCCCACCCTCCCCCAATCAGCTGCATCAGTTGTGTTTCTGTCATGCTGGCTGATGTCCGTTTGAGTTTTGCTGCTCTGCCTCTCCTCACTTGCCCTGCCTACCAGGAGCGTTCATCTTGTGGCGCATGCTCATCTGATTTCGCCGCTTGCCTGTTCTCCTCACTCTCATGCCTGGATGACATGTGATGCCGTTGTTTCGGTTCGTCGCTCCTCTGTCACGCCCAGATTGTTGGTCCTGTTGGTCTGATGTCCTCTCCTGGAATCTGTGAGTCCAGTCTGCTTCCTCGTGGTCTCCCACTGCGCCAATGTATCAGCTGGTGAGCGGTTGCGCTCCTTTGCTCTCCTGTTTGCACTGGAGGGAGGTGATCATTGTTTCATCCATTCTGGCTCCCTATATGATAATTCATGTTGGCACAATGCTCGATAAGCCGGCAGTAATTCAATGTGCCAGTTGATGGAGTATTGATTGGATAACCAGGCTTCCTTTAGCAGGCGGCCGCCCTTGTTGTATCATGGGCAATAACTTTGGCCCCTGCAAAATCGAAAGTGTGGTTATGCTCAGTTGTGTGGACCCACACCTGGGATCATTTTTTGTTGCGTTTAATGGCCAGTTTGTGCTCATGGAGCCTTGTCCGGAGGTATTTTGTGGTCTCCCCAATATAATTGCATGAACAGTCATTGCAATTGATTTGGTAGATCACCGATGACATATTGCCTTCGGCTAGGGGTTCTTTAGGGCGCATTACTTGTGTGCACAGGGTCTGGATAGGTTTATGCGCTACTTCAATGTTATGAGTTGAAAGTATTCGTGCAGCTGCCTCTGAGATGCCATGGACATAGGGGAGTGCTGCCCAGGTAGTAGTAGTTACTCTGTCATCCATAGATCATGATGCTCATTGTCGGAGGCAACATCAGCTGAAGTCTATGGAGTACCCATTTTGTATGCATACCTGGTAAAGGTTTGCCCGTTCTATAGATTTTTCTGTTACTGTATTGCAGTGTGTATTAATTCTATTAAAAAGTGTCTGGATACAATTAATTTTGTGGGCAGTGGGGTGATTGCTGTCATTGTGGAGAATTCTGTCGGTATTTGTGGTTTTACGGTAGACCCCGGTGGTGAGAGTGCCATTATGCTCACGATGGATCCGTACGTCAAGGAAGGGCAAGGTGTTATTATCTTCTCCCTCCACCGTGAACTGGATATCAGGATAGATGGAATTAAGCTTCTTCATGAATCCAGTTATATCACGGCACTTAATGACAACAAACATGTCGTCGACATAACTGGCCCAAAATTTGGGCTTATAGTCATTCATTGCCATAAGTTCTAATATCTGCAAAACCACTTCAGTGATTATTCCAGAGATAGGTGACCCCATAGGTGTGCCTTTTATCTGTTCATGTATGAAGCCATTGAACGTAAAATAAGTTCTCAGGCAAAAGTTCAACAATTGTATGTAATCCTCTGTATTGGGTGAACCCAGAAACTGTGGCTCCTCATCCTGCAACAACTCTCTCATGGCCAACACCACCAGTTCTTGGGGAATGGAGGTAAACAAAGATACGACATCAAAAGATACCATGATCTCATCATCCTCTATCGTTAGCATGCGTAACCTTTTTAGAAAGTTTTCTGCAGATTTTACAGTGGTAGAGGTACCTTCAATCAGGTGCTGAAACTGTGTACTCAGCTACTTTGCCAACCCGAAGGTTGGGGTGCCCCTGAGTGATACAATGGGTCATAATGGGACACTTGTTTTGTGAATCTAAAGAACGAGCATACCTTTACCAGGTGTGTATACAAAATGGGTACTCTGCAGACTTCATCTGACAACAAGCATCATGATCTATGGATGACAGAGTAATTACTACTACCTGGGCAACACTCCCCTATGTCCACGGCATCTCAGAGGCAGCTGCACAAATACTTTCAACTCACAACATTAAAGTGGCACATAAACCTATTCAGACCCTGCGCACATGAATAATGCGCCCTAAAGAACCCCTAGCTGAAGGCAACATGTCATCGGTGATCTACTAAATCAATTGCAATGACTGTTCATGCAATTATATTGGGGAGACCACAAAACACTCTGGACAAGGCTCCATGAGCATGAACTGGGGAAGGGGAAGAGGAGATTGACTGGAGAAGATTCTATTTTCTCTTTTCCGAGGAGACAAGCCAAAAGGAGGGAGAGCAAGGTAGGAAGTTTATTCTCTGGAGAGAGAATAAAAAGCCTTTTCACCAACTTCCTACCTCGCTTTCTCTCCTTTTGGCTTGTCTCTCCGGAAAAGAGAAAACAAAATCTTCCCCAGTCAATCTCCTCTTCCCCTTTAAAAAATCTCTCCCCAAAAGCCCTGCCCTGCTGCCAACCACTGCAGAGACTGCCGGAGCTCCCGACCTCTCTGCCGAATCTGCAGAGCTCTGGCAAAGTCTCCCAGCCAGCGCCGATCGTCCTCCAATTCCTCTCTCTGCTATACTTACTTACTTCCTTCTCATCTCTTTCCTTCCTTTACGCTCAGGAAGGGGTGATGGGAGGGTGAGAGATTGCCACCGCTGCTATGTTGCTGCCAATCTTGCTATCCCAGGTGTGTGTGGGGTTCTGTGGTGCTGAAAGGGATGTTTTGTGGCTGTGAGGCTGGAGGTGCTGGTGGTGGGGTTGGTGCTGATCTACAACCTGGTTGCATCCATCAAAGCAAGAATACGCTCAGCCTAAAATCCACTGGAACCAGCAAGGAGCTGCCTTGGCACCTCTGCCCCACCCCACGGGTGTGCACACAGGAGACGGCCAGCACTGGCATCCTGGGTGAAATCAGCCTGTGGGACAAGACAGGGATGCAGGACTCTGCTTTTGTGCGCACCCAAAGGCCAGGGCAGGGCTGCCCCGTGGATTTAATGCTGAGCACGTTCTGGCTTTGATGGACGCAACCAAGCTGTAGATCAGTGCCCGGTTGGCCTGGGCCAGGCTGAGGTGCAGCGGTCCAGTCCTTCGCTCTTTCCAGAGCAAGTCCCCAGGCTAGACGGAACCATATAGCAGGCCACATCCAGCCCGCGGGCCTTTTGTTTGACATGTCTGCCTTAAGATCTAGTGATAGCAAGACTCATGACAGAAGGGCCATGGTCTTGTATGATACTAGTGGGTTCTCTTGCCTGTAGACATAATGTGTTTCTGTAGCAGATGTAGAGACAGGATCCTATTAAATCTAGAATTTCCCACCCCCCACATTTTTTCGCAGTAAAGAATTCATCTGTCTGGTCTACCTAACTGCCCTGGATTTGTCATTTTTTGGAACAATTTAACTCTTGCACAATACTTTAGCAAATAATATTTTTCATCTGTCCTTGTCAACATGAAAATCACTTACCTTCCCTGCAAACTATGACTTCGCATGAGACTCTGAATTTTGGCACCAAACATTAGAACCTGTGTAGAAAACAGAATATTTCAGACCTATGAATTTCTAATATGGAATTTGAACTAATTAAAGCATTTCATCTGAATATAAATGACAAGAATGAAATTTTCATTGAAGACTTTTCAACCTTATGGAAGGTTGGGAAAATGTACAAGATGCAGCTGTTAATATTAGCTCTTTTATTCTGCCTTTTAAAAAAACTTGAATAGATGTTTTGGCTGCTATTTTTACTGTTGCAAATGGAAAAGAACATATGAGTGACAAATTACTTGCCCTTGAAAAGAGCTGAAGAAACAGCTGAGAAAGCTATAGTTTAAAAAATGCATAGAGCAACCTCTTATTTATGGCAGAATTTTGGAATAAGATGATTAGAAGGCACAGACATGGAAGCTTCCTTCACTCCTCAAATTATGGACTTAACCCTGTCAGTATTGTTTCTTTTCATTAGTATTTCTTTTAATAGCAGCTTAAAATTGCATTTTAAGTTTCTGATTCTTGACAGAAAAGTTGATGACTGACTAGTCAGTCTGTTATAATTGTTCCTTTTTTCATAAAATATAAAACAAACTTCATACTGAAGTAGAATGTACTTATTTTAAACGTTTTTCTCTTCTTGACATTTTATCCGGCAAGAAAATTTTCATCACACATTTTATCCTCCTCCTTACTATATAACTATAATTTGTTACTGATTTGGACAAAAAAGCAAGTATTATTTTTCTACCAGTAACCTTACTATATGATAATGGATGAACCTTTGTTGAAGTCCTGATACATTATTTCGTGAGTTCAGTAACATTTTAGTTGTGAAATGAATTTAAAATAATTCATTGACTGAAGCAGCAACTTCTTAATCATTAAAAATATAATTAAGGAGTTGGTGCTTCATTCAATGAGTTATTTTAAAGACCCATCTGGCTTTGTTTCTTAGCAATTATCTCAATCTTATGGAATTCTGCATTTTGACCTAGAATGAGCTGGCTTTTGTAGCAAAAGTATCAAAGTTACTCTGATAAATAGAAAAATGGCTGGTTTTGCAACCTTGTTCCAGAATTTTAGAAAATATTCTTTTGGAAACAGTGACAAAAAAGTATTTATCCAAATACTGAATAGGGAGGTTTTTTTTGCACATTGCTGTGACAGATAAATTTACCTGTTCCAATTATAATGTTTATTTTATAGTGAGAGATTCTTTTTAAAACTGAATCGGAATGGTTTGCCAAAATGTCCAGAGAAGCCAGAAAGATATTGCTCTCTTTTTGTGGTGAGTTGCTTTACATATATTTGTCCTTATTTGTTGTATTTTAATGAGGTTTTTTATTCCTTGCTCAATAATCCAAATACATGACCAGAGTGTATGCAATAGTGATGCTTCAGACTAATATCTAAGAACAATGTAACATGATAATAAGAACAAAGCAACATGATAATAATAAAATAAATTGTCCATTTGGCCTAGTATCTAATAGATAGAGCAATTTTATATTTAAATATATGATAGGCACAAAGATAGCTTTGCTATTTGCTTATGAGATGTATTTTGGCTCAGAATTAAAGGAGTCTTTTTTTTCAATATGAAATATGGTGTTTAACATTTCAGTAGGATTTTATGAGAAACAGTTTCTAAATTAAGTTTTAAGAATAATCTGAATGGGATTTATTTTCATGTATAGAATCACATTTATGGTTTAATATCATTCATATTATGATTATTCATATCTGATCAACTAGGACTCCATCTAGTTTCAAAAAGCTGACTGACATTCCTGACAGCACTATAGTAAAACTACAAATAGATAATAAGCTTTTGATGCTCAGGGCTGCAACCATAACTGCACAGTGAAATTTATTTCTGCTAGAACCCTACAAATAGTCATTCCAAATTCTCTGATTTGAAATCTTAATTTAATGCAGATTTGGAGGTTTGAAGACCTCCCAAAAAGAGATGGTTATATCACTTTTTTACAAATATTTCTCAGGACTATGAACAGATACGTGTACAAATGTGGTGTTAATGAAATATACTGCTCAAAAAAATAAAGGGAACACAAACGTATAGGATCCTATACGTTTGTGTTCCCTTTATTTTTTTGAGCAGTATATATTTGAATACCCTTTTTTTTTCTTGACTGCTATTCAGTACGCTAGGCAGAAGAACACTTAATTTTTAAAAATTGTTTATATCAATAAACTGTAAAAAAAATCATATGATAATTTTGGATTATTCTCATTCTTCACAGAATTTGGGAAGCAGTGAGCTTAGAAAAGACATCTACATTATTGTGCACATTATACGCATTGGTATGCATATACTATTTTTTCCTGACAAAGAAGGAAAACTTCTAATCGTACAGCAATTGTTAAGGATTTACATATATTATATTAATGTATTACTTGTCAGTCTCATATCCTTTTTAAGGCAGATATAAACAGTTTTCTATTTTATCAAACTGTAGGGCAGAGTCACATGAATTGACATGTTATTATTACTGTTGTCATATTATTACTATTTTTAAAACTTTGAAATGTTCATACAGGCAGATTAAATTCTCAGCTAAGCTAGCTACTCTGGAAGATTTATCTGGAAGTATATGTATATGTGTGTGTGTGTGTGTGTGTGTGTGTTTGTGTGTATCTGTGTGTCTAATTTTATGTGTGTTTGTCTATGTGTATATGTGGAATATCAACTGTAAATGGAATAGTTAGTATTCTGTTGAGTTCAATTCCTATTTGAGCTGCATCTGTTCAGTTGCCTATGATTTCTGCCTTGCAAGGCCAAGACTAGATCCTAGGGATGTTGTTCTTTTTTACATTTTACTGCAAACATTCAGGTTTGTGCAAGTTATTTTAAAACAAAGAAAATGTGACAACAGTGATTTAAGCATGTGATTTATTAATAAGAATGTGCCTTTTGTTGCTCCATAATTTAAATATATAGCTCATGTGGATTTAAGACAGAGATTGAGAGGATAAGCACACAAGGCACTGACAATTTGTCAAAATAGTAGAGATGAAATTGAATTGTGGTTTTTAACAACATATAAGTGAAAATAATCATCTCTCCGTATAGTCTTCAACAAGAGATAACTAATAAAATCCTTTCATTTTACTTAAATTCTTGTTGATTATCCTTAGTATCTTTTGTTGGCATGATTTTCCCTTCTTTGTTCTTTACCTCTTATTTTTATTATCTTGCATATCTTATATTTTTGGCAAGTACAGGTAGTCCTCAACTTACAGTTAAGATGATTACATGATCCTGGGACACTGCAACCATCACAAATACATGCTTGTTTCTAAGCATCCAAATTTTGATTATGTGACCATGGGGATGCTACAACGGTCATAAGTGTGAAAAATGGTCATAAGTCCCTTTTTTCAGTGAGGTAACTTTGAATGGTCACTAAATGAACTGTTGTAAGTCAAGGACTACCTGTATTAGGAACAGGTACTAATTTAGATTGGACTTTAGATGCCCCACCAGAGAAATAAATTATTGTAAGTGAAGATACAGTACTAGATAGCTAAATTAAAACTATAAGATCTGTAACATAGTAAGAAATGAATACACACCATGGATAACTCCACGAATTTCAAACAGTTCACTTTAATAATTACAAAATCTCAGACTTGCTTAATCAGACAAACACCTATTAGGGCCACATACCTAACCTAACATTGGAAGGAATATATAAGGTAATGATTTTGGTATCATGATTTTTATCTTTCTAGATTTTGCTGAGAGAAATATGAGAAACCTGAATTATTGGATTCCTATATGAAAATTGTCAACCTCTTTTCCTGAGAAAAGATTTAGTGAATGTATACAGCTGGAGCTTAAGAAATTTAATGTTGGTTCCTCTTTGATGTCAATAGAAGGCTTATAGGGAACTGTGGATGCTTCTAAGAAAAGTCAAATTTAGAATGCTGGCTCACATAGTTTAATGTAGGCATTTTCTCTATTTTTCATACTATTAGGTCAATTCAGAAGGAGACAGATTGAAGATGTTCTTCAACATTGGCACAGTTAGCATCCAATAAAATTATTAAATTAACTGTGGATGGTAGAAGATATGTATTTCTTTAATGTCCCTTGGTTTTTTTCTTTCACAATATATTTTTTTTGACAGGCCGAATGGGAGCAGGTGAAAAGAAAAATACTTGCAATATACAGTATCGGCGACCTTTTGGTTGTGCGGTTCTCAGTATGGCAGATCTAATGGCTGATGATACAAAAGATGACCTTATTTTAAAAGTATATATGTAAGAATACATATATTTGTAATATATTACAACAAAATTTGGATCACATTTTATCAGTGAAATATAATCTGTAGATTATTTTTCTTTTCAAGTTCTGTAGATAAATGAAATGAATGAGTAGATTTTTATCTTAAACTATATATATATATAAATTCATACTCCATTGTATAATAAATTAAAAAATTGTGGCCTATTTTTTTTGCATATGAGCAACTCATCTAGCATATGCAGTCTTGTAAGATTCTTGCTGCAGCACATCAGAATCCTAGGAACCCATCTGCCCTTCTGATCAGCCATCGGCTGGGGCCCTGCCCCCTGTTGTGCGTGCAAGTGGAGTCCACCATCCCTGCTGGCTGTCTTGTCCTGCAGGCTGACTTCATCCAGAACGCTGTCTCCTGTACACACACCCGGGGGGCAGAACAGAGGCAGTAGCTCCTTGCTGGTTCCAGTGGATCTTAGGCTGAGTGCATTCTGGCTTTGATGGATGCAACCAGGTTGTAGATCAGCACCACCACCCCACCAGCACTTCCAGCCTCACAGCCATGAGGCATCCCTTTCAACGGGACCGCCCCCTGAAGTGAGTGATGTCGAGCTGGCCACGCCTACCTGGTAGACCACTCCCAGCCCAGCTGCACCCACCCAGTAGGCCACACCCATCCTGACCACACACCCCCAAGGGCAACCACAATGCTGATGCGGCCCTCAATGAAATTGATTTTGACACCCCTGTTCTAGGCCATTCTTTGCAAATTTGCTACAATACAATAAACTGTATTAATTAATCATATGACTATATTAAAATTTATTTAAAAAGTACATAAAACACAATAGACATCTTCATCCTTGCATTCAACATGAATCTCTTCCAGGTAGTTTATCTTTTTCAAAATGGTTTTTGAGGTAAAAATTGTAGTAATATGAAGGTTTGTGTTTTGGGATAGCCTAAATGAGGGAAAAATTGAGATCTTATTCTGTGACTTTTATTTGTTAGCCAAGTTCTGGAAATGTTTGTTATTTTTAAAGTTAGTATTTGGATTATAAATCATTATGTGTCTCAAGGGCAACTTTTCTCCAGCTGTGGTCCTCAGGATCCTGACTTAAAGCTGTAGGAAGCAATGGATTTGAGAAGACTTTACAACAATGTAATGGGCTAGTAGTGTAATGGATTCTTTTTACTTTTGTTAAAATTCAATTGGAAGTGTTCCCTGCTAAATGTATCACCAGTGGACAAGTTTTATTTGCCAACTGTGTTTTCTATTGAGAATATATTTTAAGCTTTTCTTTAAAGCAGAGAATAGGATCTAGAATCATGAAGTTGGAAGGGACCATGTCAAGCGGCATAGTCCGACCTTCTGATCATTGCAAAAATCCAAATTAAAACATCTCAGACTTACTGATAGATTCACTTAATCTAAGTTCATATCCCACTGGCAGTAACAGTTGATATAGGACTGAGCTCTCATGTGCAAACTTGCCTAATAGCAGCAGTAACTCATTTACCAATTAGAATTGCACACAATGTTATGAAACAATACTGTCTCAAGGTTTAACATTGCATGCATGATACATATTTATATTATTATATAAACAGACGATAGAACTTGTGCTGCTGTCTCAGCTGATAAATCCAGTAAAATGATGATAGATGAATGAATTAAAGTTATTGCTGAAAGTAACTATTTAAATAACTACTGCAGAGGGCAGGTTTGCTCAGGGTATCCTTAAATCTGGAGCTGACTGGATCATTCACATTTTTACTTTTCCAGTTGATACAGCATTAACCTCTGAGCAGCATGTCTTAAATTCATTCTCATGAAACTTCAGGTGCCAGTGTATATTCACATATTACAGGTAGAAACAATGCTTGCATGTATTTCTTATTTGGTGAGAAATCCTCTGAACTGGCAATGGGAAAAGTTTGTTCTCTGTAGCTTTTACAATGTTACTTCTTTTACAGGTGTAACACAGAGAGTGACTGGTTTCAGATTCATGAAAGCATCATAAAAAAACTAAATGCACGCTATAACCTCACAGGATCCAATGCTGGTAAATATATTTTCTGGTTTTGTTTGGCAGACAGCACTTTGCTTTGCATGTGTTACAAAACATATGGTTCCTGTTCAGCTTGGAAGCTGTTTAGGGAACATTTATGATAGGGTAGGGCAGTGGTTCTCAACCTTTGGGTCGGGACCCCATTTGGGGTCGAACGACTATTTCACGGGGGTCGCCAAACAAGGCTGTCAGCCATTTTTTCCCCCTTTTCTTTGGCCACGCCCCTGGCACCCGGTGATGTATAAGTGGTTGGGGGTCACCACAACATGGGGAACTGTATTATGGGGTCGCGGCATTAGAAAGGTTGAGAACCACTGGGGTAGGGAATCTTTGATCCTGATTTAAAAACATGAGAAATTTATAACTTTGTTCTTTTTAAAACATTTGGTTTTCTTTAGACATTTTCTAAAACTCTCTCACAGTCTTTTTCCCATGTCATAGTTTGGAAAAATGATACATTTTAGAGTGTTTTGCTTGACTTTTATTAGATTTTTTGGTAATATTTTTTATTGAAGATTGTTGTAATATAAAATACAAAAGAAAATAAAAATAGGGAAATAAGGGAAGAAAAGAAGAGGGATGTGGAATAAAGGTGGAAAGAAAGCATTGATTTCCAACTTTTTTCAGTACAATAAAATACAAAATAACATTGCAACCTCAATTTGTTATTTTTACATACTTAGTAAACTAATTTCTAAACTAATCTAATCAGCTAAACCCAGTCAGAATTTCTTTTTTTCCTATTTCAAGCACAAAGTCTAGAAGCAGTTTCCAAGTAGAAACAAAACTAGATATATTCATTTCTTTGATTAAAACAGTTAATTTTGTCAACTCTGCTAGCTCTGTCACTTTTTCCACTTACCGTATTTTCCAGTGTATAAGACGACTTTCTAGAGCCTGAAAATCTTCTCAAAAGTCAGGGGTCGTCTTATACACAGGAATATATGGGTAGCTGTTCTCTGAATTTAAAACCAATCTGCCCCCTAGTGGCCAGCCCTATTTTTTTTACAGAAATAAGCACTGACAGGACAAAGCTTTCTAGCAGCAAAGGAGCTCCTATTGTGCTCATCTATAAACAGAAATTCAATATTGTACTGTATTTTCTGGCATATAAGATGACTTTCTAAAGCCTGAAAATCTTCTCAAAAGTTGGGGGTCGTCTTATACGCCCAGTCGCCTTATACGCCGGAATATACGGTATTCTGCCACTGTGGGAGTTGACGTATTTTTCCATTTTTGTATTAATAAAATTTTTCCTGCTTTCAACATACATATAATGAAGTTCCAAAATTATTTGAAATTCCTTCTCCAGTAGTTCTAAAATAAAAGCTTCTGGTTTCAGCTTTATGTTCTTTTTAAGAATCTTCTGAATTAAAGCATAAAACATCTATAACAAATTGTATATTATAATGTTGATAAGTCTGTTTGTGCCTTGGTAAATATTAGCAAACAGCAACTGTTCATGAGAATGTCAATGTAGATTGCTATCTAAAAAAAAGCAAAAAATTAAGATGGGCTCTTGTGATTCAGCATTAATATAACTTAAAATAATCCCAGTAAATCAAAGGCCAAGACAAAATTTTAATAAGATTTTTTTTTTGCTCAGTAAAAATTACTCACTTAATTTTAATCAGAGTTTGACAGTGGGGAAAAAAGTATTTTGAAATTCAAATATTCTGAGTATATATATCCATAGATCTGTTTAGAAAATATTAAGTAGTATTTTATAAGTTTTAAAAGGTTGAAAAAGAGGGTTCTATCCTACTCACAAAATGCAGTTGCTTGTGTGGTTACTGTTATATGACTTTGAATACCAATTCTCAAGGAAAGAAGCTCCCAAAGTCTTATTATTCTCAGCCAATGGTTAGATTTAGTTATAAACTATGGTTTATTCAAATAAACACATTTCCTTAACTGATAGATGGAAATAATTTGTAAAGTTTTGCTGGTTTGAATTTATCTCCATTTGTCACTTATGTATAAACAATTTGCCCTAAACCTATGTTTGAAATTAACCTCTGGTTTGGGGTATTATAGCTAACCACAATTAGTTAAAACATAAAACTGCTTAAAAGTCTCTTGTGCCCATGGTGAAAAAATAAAAGACAGGATGAGTTCATGAGCCAAATGGTCGCCCTATGGCATATAAAGATGCATAAACGCAACCAATATATGTTAGGAGATAAGCTCCTATTAATATAATATTAAGGATGAGCATGGATTTGTTAAGAACAAGTCATGCCAAGCAAATTTTATTTTCTTCTTTGTCAAATTAGTAAACCAAAGAAATGTTATGGATATAGTATTAGATTTCATTAAGGCATTTGATAAAGTAGATCACCCCTTATCTCTTGTTAAGATAGAACAATGTGGGATAGATAGAACCACTACCAGATGAATGTCAACTGTGCAAATGAGTCTGGCTGCAGTCATTTATTCCCCTCATTTGAGGTTGCCAAATGGCACAGAGGGAGGGGGCTTGCCCAGGTGCTTTGCTAGTCAAAACAATCAGCTGTCCCATGGGAAACAAAGTCATCTGTTGCTCCTGTGACCAGGATCTGGGTGTTGTATAAGAAAGCCCACCAATTGCATTTATTGGGGAACATAATCACTTATATAGTTTTGGGGTGGGAACTTTATGCTTTGTAAATTGGGATATTCAGACTTGGTTTCACTTTTGACCATGCCAATACATTGTAACCAATGAGCATGTTCTTTGAGAAATTCTGTTTTATTTGTCAGAGCCAAGTCTCCTAAAACTTTCATTTTTGGGGGGTGCTGGGCCCCGACCACCTACCCATCTTTTGGGAGAGTGGTGAAGACTCAGCGAAGATTTGAATATAGAGGAAAAGAATGTAGCCATTTCTGGCCACAGCGGAACTCTGGCTGTTGGAGTGCAAGCAGCTGCTCCAGCCACTGAGGAGGCGTCACTGGCAGGGGCTCGGCCAAAGTTCAGGTTGATCCAACTTGGGAAACTGGTACTGCAGGAGGGAACTACAATCCTGGCAGACCTCTATCAGGCTGAGGCTGCCCCTCAGCACAGGAACACTCCTGCAACTGCTGAAGAACTCCTGTTGTTGCCGTCCCGGGGATTTTTGTCTGCGGCATACCTGCAGGGAAAGGGATCAATTGGAAATTCCAGTCCACAGTACACAACCCCTCGCTCAAGCAACTAAAGGAGAAGTTTGGCAGATTGGAGGTAAAAGAGACAGTTCCCATTACCCAGGATGGCTGCGCTATGTGGAGGGAATGCCAAGGGCTACCCATCTCTTCCCCCCCTTGCCGGAGTCGCAGCCTGACTGCAGGAGCCCGTGCCACCTCACCTATTCTCCAGCCAGCTGTGATGTCAAGTCCTGTATCCCAGCCAAGCCGTTGCTGCAGTCTCAGGCTGCCAGTCAGGCAGCCTGGCCAAGGGAAATCTGGAGAGTGATTCGGCCACATCCCCAGGACCAACAAACAGCACAGCAGCAGGTGCAGACGGCCCCACCAAGGTTTGAGCCACTTCCCATCAAGCCCACCTTTGATGGAGACCTTGAGAAGCTCATCTTCCTAAATCAGTTGTGTGCTCATCTTGATCGCTACGCTTATGCCTACCTGGATGATGCCATGATGGTGAATACTGTGGTGGCCAATTTGGAGGGGGAAATGGCCAAGTGGATGACCAACCTTGTCAGAACATGCACAGTCTTATTGCGCTGAAATAACCCAAGAGGAAACACAGTAAACAGTGGTCTATATTAAATGGTGGTTTATCTTACACTATCTACAATATCATACACCAGGAACAATATACATACACATGTTAATACAGCAATCTTCAATATACAGCAGTTACAGCAGGAAAACAAAAGAGAGCACACATCTGCAAAGCCTTCCCTTTTATAGAAAGCTCTTAAAGAGATACAGACCTTACTTGCTCTTAAAGGAACATAGACCTTGCTGAGTCATTCCCAACATTACATCATACATCTTACATCAGCTGGATAGCTTCTAAATCATTACCTTGACATTCCTCCCATTTAAAGCTAAACAGCTGTTAATCCAAAAGGCTTTTACATAGTCTTCACTACTGTAACAATTCAGACACCAAAATCAGAAATAGAAACGCAGTATTCTGGAAAACTGAAATAATAAATTCCGTACTATTTAGTGTACTGGGAAGATAGTTTCTTAGAGCACAAAATTACATCTAGAAGATTTCCTGTTATTTTAATCTGCACATTACTGAATCCATGTTCTTCCAATAATTGTTTGTATTCCAAGGTACTCCTTTCCTTGCCTTCTGTCATGTATCCAGTTCCATTTTAGGTAATGATAACATCTCTTGGTAATTACAGGGTTCATACCTTACACTATACACTGTAATCCCACTTGCTGAGAATCGATCAGGAGGTATGCCTTGCTACATTCAGACCTCCTCGGTATCATCTGTTGCTGTGTTTCTGTTACTTCTCTCTTTATCTCAGGTCTATCCTCTTCCACAGTTCTATTTCTGACTTGCTATTCTGTTCTTCCTTCATTGGGCTTTGTGTAGTCTCTCTTTCCTGAGAACTAGCACTACATGTTGGCATGAACACCTCGTTGTTAGCATGCACTCTGTCCCAATTGTTTTGTTCTGCAAAACTAGCAGACCTTGAAATCACAACCTTCTTTGTTCTATCTGTGAATATATATCCTTTGGAACCTGGCTCATATTCAACAAACCTAAGTTTCCTGGCCTTTTTCTGTCCTTTTCTTCTGGTGCTTTTGGGAATATGCACCCAGGCATAACTGCCAAAAGTCCTTAAGTGAGCCAATGAAGGTTTCCTTCCATTAACAGGAAATATGGAGTTTCATTTATAGCAACACTCCATACCCTATTTATTAGATAGTTGGCTGTTTTCATGACTTCCCCCAATATGTTTTACTCATTCCTGCATCTGCCAGCAGTGAGTCTTTCATATTTTGCAATACGCCATTCCTCCGTTCAGCCACACCATTTTCTGCTGGCGAGTATAGATTTGTACGTCTTATGACTTATGCTTAAGTTCTTCAGCCACTTTTGGAAATTGTCAGACATGAACTCTGTTCCCCTGTCTGTTTGCAGCTGGCATACTTTATGGCCATATCTTCACTCTACAAAGTTCACCCATTGCCTGAACTGTTGAAGAACTTCTTTTTTACTCTTTAATAAATAACCACACCCATATCTGGTGTAGTCATCTAATAAGACTAATATGCACCTAGGTCCGCCTAGAGAGGGCACCATTGGACCAATTAAATTAGGGTGCACTAACTGCAAAACTCTGTTTGCCTTGAGCTTTTCTTACTTACAGGATACACTCTGGACTTTGACTCCTTACAAATAGCGCAATCTAAGTATGTGTTGCATTGCTTAATGTTGAGTCCCTCAGCTAGGTCTGGCATTCTTTGCAGCACTCTAAAACTTGCATGACCTAACCTCCTATATAATAAATGTATGCAGTTATCATGCGTAGGAGTGTTTGTGTTTGTGCACAACCATCCTGCTTCTTTCCTAACACGTATAAATTATCCATCTTAACACCTTGTGCACAAATCCTTCTATCTTTCCTGATGGTGTATTGACCCTTTACAAACAGTACTTCATACCCCATATTATCCAAGCTCGAAATACTGAGTAAATTATGGTCTAACTCTGTTACATATAATACATTATCCAATGTTTCTCCAATACCAGGTACATAAACTTTACCTTCCCTTTAACAGCAGACTGTTGTCCATTTGCCAAGCTAACAAATGTTAGTTTAGCTAGTCTTAGGTTTGAAAACATTTGTGGGTCACTTGCAATATGCTGAGTCACCCCACTGTCCAACAACCAAGTGTTTTTTTCAGTTAAAATTGCTCCCAGGGAAAATGTTGGTTGTGTAGCTCTATGACCCTGTTTCGCTGCTCCTCTGTTTCTCCTCTCAGGGCAGTGTCTCTGGAGATGCTCTGTAGAACCACATGTGAATCAGCATTTCACCATGCAAATGTTCTCGGCTGCCCTGCTGGCATCTTTGTACATTGCAGTTGTAGGCCTGGTCTGTGCATTGTCATCCCGTCTCTGCTGTCTTTCCAGCCACTTTTGTTCCTCCTCCAGCAACCGGCCAGTCAAATAACTCATGGTTAAGTCCTTCTCCTGCATGAACTCTAAACTGGTCACTAGGACGTCCCATGAATTGTCCAATGAACTGAGCACCACATACACCTTATGGACCTCAGTAAAAGTCATTCCTCTTTCTTCTAACTCTAGGGATGTCTTTCTCATGGACTGCAAATGAGTAGACATGCTCTCTCCCAGTTTCAACTGGGCCTTATACAGCTTTCTTGTCAGCATTACTTTGCTGCTCACAGTCTGTCTCAAGTACACACTGTGCAAAGCTTCCCAGCACTCTTTAGCAGACTGGAGACCCCTCATGTTTGTCAACGGCTATCTTCCAAACTCAGGATTATGCTGACCAATGCTTTCTCATTCTTTCTCCGATCCCCATCATCCAGGGCTGCAGGTGGATCAGCAACTATCATCCACAGCTTCTCCCTTTGCAGGTACATCTCCATTTTCAGACTCCAGGAGAGGTAGTTGGTCTCATTCAGATGAGATACTATGAAATCTCCTCCCATTACACTGATGGAATCCATGTTGCCTACTACCACCACAAACCACAAGCCTTAACTCCTCTGGCTCTGGGTCAAGCTCTCACTGGGTTTCTCCTCATTCTGGGCCCATAACCTGTCAGAGCATGTACAGTCTTATTGCTCTGAGATAACCCAGGAGTAAACACAGTAAATAGTGGTCTATATTAAATGGTGATTTATCTTACACTATCTACAATATCATACACCAGGAACAATATACATACGCATGTTAATACAGCAGTCTCCAACACACAATAGTTACAGCAGAAAATGAAAGAGAGAGCACACATCTGCGGAGCCTTCCCTTTTATACAAACTCTTAAAGAGATACAGACCGTGCTTGCTCTTAAAGAGACATAGACCCTGCTGAGTCATTCCCAACATTACATCATACATCTTACATTACATCAGCTGGTTAGCTTCTAAATCATTACCTTGACAAACCTCCATGATGAAGGGACTCCTGAACTGCAGGATGCTAACCTATTAATGGAGCAACTGCAATTTTTGTTAGAGTTTTACAGTTTCCAGAGCAAAAATAAGCCCCCAAAATAAGCACACATTCAAAATGAGTAGGAGGCATAGTTTAAAAAACCTTTTATCTATAAAATATATATAAACATGATACAGTTTCATTCAGCTCTGGGGAACATCAACAACTCTTAACTTGGAGATCAGAAAAAGACAACACAGAGAAGACTAAGACACACCCAGACCTAGGCTAGATTACATGTCTCACACAGCCAATACTGCGTCTTAATCAAAAACAGTTCTCATTGGCTGGTTTGTTGCTATGGCTATTCCAGTTCATAAAGTTTCTTACACATGACAGTTTTGAAGACGAATCCCAGACCCTGGTGGCTGAGAAGAAGATCCATCGTCTGAAGCAAAGTGGCTGCCCTGCTAAGGAATATATTTGTGAATTCAGAAGAGTTGCTGATCAGCTGGGGCTTTGGCCGGAATGATTGTTAATCGATTACTTCAAGCAGGATCGCAATTTACTCCAAGCCTGTTTCTATCGGGGCTTTCCCAGCCAATTGTGTGAGTGGTACAGCATGGCAGTGATGCTGGACATCGAATTGGATTGCCCCAGAAAGCCAGGCACAGCTGAACTTAAGCCGCCGAGCGCCCAGGAAAAGTGCCTTTTTGGCCGATGTTCCTAAGCCACCATGACCACCAGTGTCCCCCAACCACCAGTCAGAGCTCCAATCAAATGCTACTGATGGGGCCAAATGGGTCACCATGCTGTGGAGTACCCAGCACCCAGCTCCCCGCCAGAAGCACACTAGCTGCCACTGCTAAGCCATGAAAAGCCCCCAGAGGAAGAAGAGAGAAGACAAACTGGGCATGGCAGGACCCAGCTGTTGGAAACTCCCCTCCTGCTGAGCCTGAGACAAGAGCCCGGCCAGAGCCATTACAGTTGCCAGCGCCCTATAACAGTGACGAGGAAGGCGAGGAAGATCCAATGGTTAGTGAACCCATTCCTTCCTTTGCCATTCCCACCAAGCTAATAATACCCAAAACAGGGCCTCATATGAACTTGAACATCTTAATAGACTCGGTATGCACTCGGTTCTTAATTAACCTGCCCACAGTGCTCAAGTTGAGAATTTGAGCCAAGCTACTGCTCCTACCCATGAGGTTTGAGCAAGCCAATGGATACCTTATCAGAGGTACACCTGCTATGCACCTAACAGAATCGGTGTGTTTGGAAATGGGTTGGCATTGGGAAATCATCCATTTTGTGGTGGTCCTGAGGATGACTGAGGCCATAATTTTGGGACTGGTGTGGCTTGATAAATGGTGTACAAACATCTGATGGGAGAAGAGAATGTGGAAATTAAGACTGGGGACAGGGTCCCTCAAACCTACCACTGTCAGTAATATAAAGGTATTGCTGTTAGGAAAAGTCCACCGTGTGTTCCATTGTAGCCCATTGAAGCTGGTTTCTGAGTCTGCTTTAAGACCTGTTCCTTGGAAACCGCTGGATCCCATTATGGTGGAGGAAGAGATACGTTATTAAATAAAATGGATACTTGACTCTAGATTGTAGAAGAGGAAGTTGTAGTACCTTGTGCAGTGGAAAGGTTATCCACTGTCTAAACCTACGTGGGTAAAAAGTAAGGATGTGAAAGCTGAACGGTTGATATGGAAGTTTTATAACAAGAATCCCCCAAAACTTCAAGGGGATGCCTAACATGCGTTTTTGTTTCCTCTGCAGGAGGTTCTTTCTTTTTGAGGGGGGGCTGACTGTCAACTGCAAATGAGCCTGGCTGCAGCCATTTTCCCCCCTCATTTCAGGTTGCCATATGGAACGGAGGGAGGGGGGCTTGCCCAGGTGCTTTGCTAGTCAAAACAATCAGCTGTCCCATGGGAACCAAGGTCATCTATTGCTCTCGTGACAAGGAACTGAGCATTGTATAAGAAAACCCACCAATTGCATTTGTTGGGGAACATAGTCACTTACATAGTTTTGGGGGTGGGAACTTTATGCTTTGTAACTGGGAAATTGTTATGGTTTCACTTTTGACCGTACCAATACTTTGTAACCAATAAACATGTTCTTTGAGGAATTTGCAAGCCTCAGAGTTCTGTTTTATTTGTGTCTGTCTGCCGGAACCATGGCAGTGAATTTGCAATTGGCTAACCAACCACATTCAGTGCATGATCCTTAATGGAACTCCATCTATGTGGAAGGAAGTATGCAATGGTTCTGGAAATTGCTAACACTTCATTAGTTAGGTTCAAGATTCTAAAGGATTTTGACAGACTTAAGCACTGGGCCCTATCCAACAAGTAAGGCCCTGCATCTAGGCAGGAAAAAGCAAATGCACAAATACTGATAGGCAGTACCTGGTTAAACAGTAATGCTTATGAGAGAGATCTAAGAGTCCTAGTGGACTACTATTAAGTATCATACAGCAGTGTGCTGCAGCTGCCAAAACAGCTAATGAAGTCCTGGTCTGCATCAACAGAGGGATAGTATCAAGATAAAAAAAAAGTGATAGTACCACTCTCTAGTACACTGCTGAGGCCACATTTGGAACACTGCATTCAGTTATTGTCACAATTTCTTTTTTATATTACAAACACTATGGTATTTAATTACATTCCTGGAAAAAAAAGATCACTACACATTCTCAAGCAACAAGTTTCTATGGGACAGAATCAATATGACACTGTCATGTTTTCACTCATTGAAGTCTTATTCAATGAATGTCAAATCTGAACAAGTAAAAATAGCTTAAGTTAAAATAGATTAAGATGGTAAAGAAACAATTACTTTTTTTAAAATAATGCTTTCATAGCTGACATTCTTGACAAATTAATATTCTTCCCACAAAATCATGAAGAAAAGAGTTTCCAGTAATTATTTAAGCCCTAACTAAACGTGAAGTTTTAAACATTTTCAGAAGAAAAATAATATTACAAGGTGCTGGAAAATGCATTGAAGGGACTTTATTGTGCTTATGATTTTATTATGTTTAAGCTTGATATTAATAGTGATACTTTGTAATCATTTTATATATATATTTGTTTATGTGCAAGTAGCTTTGTAGGTGCCTTATATTGGCAAATTGTTTACATAAAAGCAAATGTCTCATGCTAAACATACAGGAGATTACTTACATGAAAGGAGCAATGTGAGATTCAGTGGCCAGGAAATAAGGAGGGGGAAAGTGAGCTAACCTGGATTGATGTGTATGAGTCATCACCTTGGAATTTTTTTTCTGTACTTCCTTACTCCTGGTACAGAGACGTGAGTCTCTTTGTTCTGAAAGGGTATAAGGAGTGGAAGAAATTGTTTCTGTGTGTGCCTTCATCCCTTTAAGCAGCCATGAAAAGGGAGGAGGAAACCTGTCTCTGTTTTGATCAAAATAAAAGTTGTTTTCTTGATGAAACCTCAGCTCAGTAGTTTCTTTGGCTTTTTAAAATTCCTGAGTAGCCCAGAGAAGTTTGTGAGGTTAAGAGGAGAACCTTACAGCCTAGCATTCAAGCTTGGGGCTTGCTTGAAAGGGCAGAAGCCACAACAGCCCCCACGTTTGGAGACCGTTGTTAAGGTCCCGGCGAGCCTTCGATTCTCAGCAGGACAAAACCAACAGCAACTGAAGTGTGAGTCTTAGAGCACTCCTAGGTATTTGACCTAGAAGACTTCTGTACTTCATCGGTGGTGGTAGGATCCGTGTCTGAATAACCCGAACATCCGAATTCAACAAGGTTTCATGCTTCTCCACTGACGGTAGAAATTACAACAGGTGCCTTGGTAAGAGAAGTTTTGGTAATCCTGGAATAAGACATGGATTGATCTCCCTGACCAGCCTTTATGTAAAGGGGTCAAGAAAGTGTTTTGTAATACAGGAATGGGGAATCATCAGAATAATTTAGAGAAGGAAATTAAGCCAAAATGTACTCCTTTGCAATGTGTTTTGAAAAATTGGGATGTTTTGAAACCTCAAGTAGCTGTTAAGTTTAACCCTGTCAGACAATGTCTGCTGGTGCTTTGTGTTGATATGTGGCAGTAAAAATAATCTTCAAGAAGGCAACGTTGGAAAACTTTGTAAACCTCTGGTTGGCTAGTTTATCTGATAACAACTAAAGCCATGGAAGAAAAGAAAAGAAAAGAAAAATTCAAAGAACTGAAAGCAATTTTTTTTCTCTTTTTCCTTTAATCTGGCTCTTTGGACTATTCAGTTCCCTTTCGTTAGACAATGGGGCCATTTACTGTCCTTGGAAATTATCCCTATTGTCAGACATGAGGAGGCTGCTAGTTTTCCCTTCCCCCTTCACACCTGCAAAAGGCCCCAGGTTCAGTATTCCTTTTAGTCCTTCCCCACTGTCTTTTGAAGTTGCTGGGAAAAATTGGAAGCAACCATAAATGTTCCTGTAATGTATTGGCCACAACTGTTTTAAATCACTTGCTTAATGTCTGACCTACATTGCTGTATTGTTTAACAGTTGCTGTTACTGAAAGCCATGCTGGAGACCACCACACTCTAAGGATCCGTCCTAGGGCCTACAGAGAAGCCAGCAGCGCAAGGCATTGAACAAAGAAACAAACCACCATGGCAGTCGGGAAGCTCGAAGAATTCGACCTAACTCACCTGGAGAGATGGGCATCCTACATCTCCCGCATCAAAAATTACCTCCGCACCAACCAGGTTGCCAAAGATGGATTGAAAGCTGCAACACTCCTCTGCGTGTGTGGCCCTGCCACCTTCGACATTGCAGAGAACCTGATCGCTCCGGCACCACTCGAGTCTGTCACCTATGCGGACTTGGAAAAAAAGCTCCGAGACCACTTCGAGCCCAAGTTCTCCATTATAGCATGGAAGCACGCTTTTGAGCAGTGGGAGCAACAACCTGGCGAGTCTGCAACAGAATTCATTGCTCCTCTTCATCAAGTGTCCCGACTCTGCAGTTTTGCAGATTTGGAGGAGAGACTATGAGACTGCTTAATCTGCGGACTCCGGAATCGAGAGCTCCAACAAAAACTGTTCGCTAAGGAAACTCTCTCGCTACAGGAGACCTTGAAGGAGGTCATGGTGGACGAAGTCACCGGAGGGGCCATTAAAACGCTGCAGCCCTCCAAAAGTGCACCAAGCACCGAAGCTGTCCACCATGAGGATGCCGAGCAGATGGAAGACACCGACTCAGACTATGAAGTCGACCAGCTACAAAAGCACCTGGAGAAGGTACTGCAGCCAGCTGAGAAGGCAGTTCTGTTCCTTAGATGCATGGGCTGCGGAGGCTGCCATCAACGCACAGATTGCCGATTCTGAACTGCAACATGCCGGGCCTGTGGCAAACCAGGCCACATCGCCACCATCTGCCGAGGTCAGAGGGACCGCCTGAAAGAAGATGCATTCAGGAGAGGTACCGGGGCCCCGGGTCAACAATGAGTAGGGTTCTGCTCCAGCCGAAGGAGCGTATTCTGCACTGGTGCCCATTGTCCCCTAAAGCATAAGCTTAGACTACAGGTCAAGCTTCAGGGAGTTCCATGCAAGATGGAACTGGACATGGGCTCAGCCATGTCCATCCTTTTACACGGAACATTCAGGCACCTCTGCCATCATAGCAACAGATGGGCCAAGCTCCGGCCATCTAATCTACTACTCACAGACTTCCAAAACTCCCAAGTGGCAGTCAAAAGCGAAGCCACATTTCTGGTGGAATTCAAGGGGTTCAAGGGGCCACTAGATGTCGTAGTGGTGGAAAGCCAATGCACAAGTCTCATAGGGCTCGATTGATTTGATGCATTGGGCATTCAAGTAACCGGCACATGCGGCAGATCTGTCTGCAGTCTGCCAAGAGTTCACAGATGTTTTCAGTTCTAGTCTAGGGGAGTACAAGGGTCCTCCAATCGCCCTCAAGCTTGATCCTATGGTAACTCCAATACGGATCAAGCCTCATAGAGTGCCTTTCACATTAAAACCCAAAATCGATGCAGAGCTGGATAAGCTAGTGGAACAAGGGGTATTGCAGCCCGTAGACAGTGGGGTGTGGGAGACCCCCATAGTAACGCCATTAAAGGCCAACAGGGAAGTGCGAATATGCGCTGATTATAAGTGCACCCTCTACAGGGCACTTCAACAGCATGAGTACCCTGTGCCAGTTGTCAGCCATATTTTGGCGTCATTGCAAGGAGGCTGCATGTTCGCCAAATTAGATTTGGCACAGGCCTATCAACAACTGCCCATGGATGAGGCCATGGCAGTAGCCCAGACCATTGTCACCCATAGAGGGGCTTTTAAGATTAAGCGCCTCCAGTTCGGGGTGAGTGTAGTCCCAGGGCTGTTCCAGGGACTGATGGAGCGCACGCTCAAGGGAATTCCAGGGGTTTGCCCCTACTTCAATGATGTCCTCATTGCTGGGGAATTGGTTGAGATTCTGGCTGAACAGCTTAAAGCCATCCTTCAGTGGTTCTGCAACGCAGGACTTAAACTAAAAAAAAAAGTGCAAAATTGGGGTAGAGTCAACCAAGTTCCTTGGTTTCTGCATCGATGCCGAAGGCATTCATCAGGCGGAATCCAAATTAAAAGCAATCCATCAGGCCCCAGGGCTGAAGTCAAAGGGAGAGCTTTAGGCTTTCCTAGGCCTTTTGAATTTTTACCATACCTTCCTCCCAAACAAGGCCGCAGTGGCAGAGCTGTTACACTGGCTTTTGGATAGACAAGCTCCAAGCAATCAAATCACTGCTGTCATCGAACTCAGTTCTCACTCATTTCAGTGAGCAGCTGCCTGTCTGCATTGTGTGTGATGCATCCCCGTATGGGGTTGGGGCTGTGTTAAGCCACTTATTGGCTGATGGGAGGCAGAAGCCCATCACGTATTACTCCAGGACCCTATCGTCCGCAGAGCGCAACTACATGCAAATTGACAAGGAGGCTCTGGCCATTGTGGCCAGAGTTAAAAAGTTCCATCACTACTTGTATGGCCGCCAGTTCATGGTCTTCACAGACCACAAGTCACTCCTAGGGTTGTTCACCACAAATAAACAGACACCTCAGATTCTGTCTACTCGAATGCTGAGGTGGTCTATCTTCCTGTCAGCCTACAGCTACAGGGTGATTCACAAACCGGGCAAGGAAATGGGCCATGCAGACGGTCTGAGCAGGTTGCCCCTGCCACATATGGAGCCAGATCTAGCTCCGGCTGCATGCATCCTGGCTATCCAGGATTTGCCGGAATCTCCCCTTCGTGCTGGGGACATAGCTGCTGAGACAGCAGCTGACAAAATGCTGAGTTGTGTGCTAAACTGGGTACACACAGGATGGCTGGACAAATGTTCAGGGCCAGAATTTCAGAGTTTCTTCATGAGAAAAGATGAGCTTTCAGCTCATAAGGGGTGCATCCTCTGGGGAAGTAGGGTCATAGTCCCGAGCTCTTTAAGGCCCAGAATCCTAGAGTCTCTGCACGAGGATCATCCGGGAATAGTCTGGATGAAGGCATTTGTGAGGAGCTACCTTTGGTGGCCAGGGCTAGATAAAGCCATTGAGGCCCAAGTACATGGTTGCTAAACGTGCCAGTAGTCCAGACCGGAGATGCCGCAGCCCCTGTCCACCGATGGGAGGACACACACACACACTGTGGTCAAGAATCCACATCGATTTTGCTGGGCCCTTTCAGGGACAGCTGTTTCTAATAGTGGTGGATAGCCATTCTAAATGGTTAGAGGTCGCACCAGTCCCTACTATGACTACTGCCAGGACCATCCAGGAACTGCACAGAATGGACTTCCAGATGTGTTAGTCTAGACAATGGGGCTCAGTTTACCGCTTCTGAATTCCAGTCTTTCCTCAAGGCAAATCTAATATGGCACACCACGTTGGCTCCCTTTCACCCGGCTTCGAACGGCCAAGCGGAATGCATGGTCTGCACAACCAAAGAATCACTAAAACAGATTGTCACAAGGGATTGGCACCACAGACTGGCAGATTTTCTACTCTGCCAACGCACAACTCCCTGTACCACCATGGGCAGAAGCCCTGCCGAACTCAGATGGGGCCGACGTTTGATCACCAAGCTGGATAGGCTACACCCCGATTGGGTTGCCTCGGACTCTGCTCAGCCAAAGGCACCTTGGAATTTGCAAGTGGGTGACCAGTTTGGACCCCAAATTAAGGGCAAGGGGCTTTGTGGGTGGCAGCCATGGTTGTTAAGGTATAGGGATCACTCTCTTATGGATGGTCCTGGAAGATGGGTGAGTCATTCACCGGCACATTGACCAGCTGCGTCGAAGGCTAATGAACCAGTTGCTGGCTCAGGCCTCTCAAGAGGGCCACACGCAAGGGCCCTGCGACAGCAGCCCAACAGAGGAGCTTGCACACTCCAACAGAACTCTTACTCAAGGAGACGGGGGAAAGACCATAGGAGAGCTTCCCCTGGGCAGAGAGACAGTATCCGCTGAACAGGACTGGCAAACTGTGCTGAGGGACAGCCCTGTAGACTTTGCTGCATGATTGGACTTTGGTTTGGGCCGACCGGGACTGGCCAGCCAAAGGGACCCGAGTCAACCTGACTTCACTGAACCTCAGAGTCCTGGTCTACCCAGCCGGGCAGGTGAGCAGGTAGACCGGGAGACCCCTGCAACCCCTAGACATTCAGAATGGTCAAGAAGGCCGCCTAAATATCTGCAGGACTATGTCCATTAATTGAGAGCTTGAGCCATCTAGGGGGAAGGGGTGTAGTGTATTGGCCACAACTGTTTTAAATCACTTGCTTAATGTCTGACCTACATTGCTGTATTGTTTCACAGTTGCTGTTACTGGTGCAGGTTTTGTCTTCTATCTCAGTACAGGCTCAGGCTGCCCTACCACCTGTCTCTGGCCACTGTTGTTCCTGGAGACTGGGTTCAGGTGAAAAGAACTGTCACTTAGAAATACCAGTCTTGAGTGATCCCACCCATGCCAAATCCTCCTGATCTAAGGAATCAAGGCGTGACTCCATGGAAAGTCCCATCATTCCCTCTCCAGTGACAAGCTCCACAGTTGGACGGCCTGAAAATGAAATTTTAACCTACCTCGCCTGTTGAACTGTTTCCATCTAAGTAGGAGAAAAACCTCAATGGATTGGACTACCCTGGAAATTGTGTTCCTAGAACATGGACTATGTATTGCAATATTTTTATTCTACTACTGTTGTTTCCCTTGTACCTTCTTTGGTAGAAAGAAGGACCATGGGTCCAATACTTAAAGGAACGAAAGGGAGTTATGTTTATAACAAGACTATGTATTCCACTTGCAAAGGGGCAGTAGGGTCACTTGTTATGCTTCTGTCAATACAGTAAAGTTTTACCAACAACTTTAAATCTGGACATATGGAGGGACATACAGACATTACCTTTGGGGAAGAATAACACAAGACTTATGGACAAATACCAGAATCTTTTTTGATGCATGTAAAACTATTGACTATAATCAAGCTAAATGGACTAAGTGTGGAGACAGGCCTACTCATTTAATGCCAAATATGTTTGCACATCCTACCCAACCTGGCACAATCAAAGGATTCCTGCAATCCAGTGTGCTTCGAGATAACCAGACCAATGGATTTCTCAGCATCATTTGGACTAGCTATAAATATGGGTTCAAGTTGATTTTCATGAACTGGAAACCACAATTGAGATTCCCTCAGTATCGAACAAACTTTTTATTGATCTGGCCCAAAAGAATTGTTTCATTTTTAAATGTGAAGCTCAAGTGATTCAATTGGAGAACATCACTCTCATTTTAAATTTGACCTGGAAAGAAAAAGACTGCCCAGCCAAATGGGCCCTCAATTCTGTAATTGTGGCTCTAAATTGCATTGTTAGACCCCAGTCCGACATTATACAAAATGAATATGTCGAAGAAATCACTGACAGAATGCGAACGTTGGCTCATGTCCCTGTCCAGAGATGGACATGAGCACTGGATGTTGGAGAACGGTTTTCAGAAAACTTTTGCTGCCACTCCTATCTATAACAATAAACCAGCTAAAGCAATTATTTTAAGACCTTTATCTTCTGACTACACTCCCCTCTTCTGGAGTCCCTAAGCCTATTCGGCTTTTATATTAAAAGGGAGGATTGAAGGGACTTTATTGTGCTTATGATTTTATTATGTTTAAGCTTGATATTAATAGTGATACTTTGTAATCATTATATATATATATTTGTTTATGTGCAAGTAGCTTTGTAGGTGCCTTATATTGGCAAATGGTTTACATAAAAGCAAATGTCTCATGCTAAATATACAGGAAATTGCTTACATGAAAGGAGCAATGTGAGATTCAGTGGCCAGGAAATAAGGAGGGGGAAGGTGAGCTAACCTGGATTGAAGTGTATGAGTCATCACCTTGGAATTTGTTTTTTTGTACTTCCTTACTCCTGGTACAGAGATGTGAGTCTCTTTGTTCTGAAAGGGTATAAGGAGTGGAAGAAATTGTTTCTGTGTGTGCCTTCATCCCTTTAAGCAGCCATGAAAAGGAGGAGGAACCTGTCTCTGTTTTGATCAAAATAAAAGTTGTTTTCTTGATGAAACCTCAGCTCAGTAGTTTCTTTGGCTTTTTAAAATTCCTGAGTAGCCCAGAGAAGTTTGTGAGGTTAAGAGGAGAACCTTACAGCATACTAGTTTATTTCAGATTTTTGAAGTAATTAAATACCATAGTGATTGTAATATTGTATCTAGGAATGTTTTCCTAATAAAATGCATATCAAGAATGAATAAATATATTAGTAGTAAGAAAAGATTTTTTTCCCTTTCCTTTATTCTACATGTTGTTTTTTATATAATCATGACCTCAAAATGAGTAGAAATTCTTATTTTTGATTAGTGTCAATTTTATATACAAATAAAGTTTGTACAAATACTAAACACCTCTGAAATCTCTTTGGATAGCAAATTTTACTCTGTAGACTGTTTACTTGAAAATAGGAGGATTCTAGCAGATGGATGCTTGTCAGATTCATTATGATGAATGTATCTTTAATATTGCATATGCTTCTTGTTTGAATTTCTTCAGTTCCCATGTTAGTTGATAAACATGT
The DNA here is from genome assembly GCF_016545835.1 of Crotalus tigris. Lineage (NCBI taxonomy): Eukaryota > Metazoa > Chordata > Lepidosauria > Squamata > Viperidae > Crotalus > Crotalus tigris. Next base: position 206,571 of record NW_024097814.1, read on the forward strand.
AGAATGTTTGAATCTTGCAAAGTAACAACCTATTGACTGTTATCTATTTTTCTCTTCCTGTCTGTAGGCCTAGCTGTCTCTCTTCAGCTACTCCATGGGGACATTGAACAAATCAGGAGAGACTACACATCCATGTTTACCCATGGAGTATCAATAGCAAGGAAGTTGGGCTTTTCCAATATTATTATGCCAGGTATGTTTTAAGAAAATCCTATCTTAACCTGGATATTTAAGTGTAACTTTGATTATTTATGAAGGTAAATATGTCTTAAATAAAATTTGTATGATTGCAAGACAAAGTAAAGAAATAAAGATTACTGTGTCAGTCAGTAGAAATATTGGGTATCAAACCATTTTGGTTTCAGAGATTGACAGTACTTGGCCTGTGTGCTTTCTGGAATTCTGACCTCTTTATCTATGGGACTTAAAAATTGAGGATAGTTAATAGCCAGTTATTTCCACAAGATAAGCATTTGGATATTAAGTGGCACAGTGGTTAGAATGCAGTATTGCATGCTAACTTTGCCCACAGCTTGGAGTTTGATCAGTTAGATTCAGTCTTCATCCTTTCAAGGTCAGTAAAATGAGGACTCAGATTGTTGTGGGCAATATGCTGACATTTATAAACTGCTCAGAAAGTGCTATAAAGCACTATGGAGCAGTATATAAGTCTAAGTGCTATTACTATTGCTGTTTGCAAATAGTTTGTTTTTTAAATTGCAACAACCAAAAACGAGTCCTTTCATAAATTGTATAGATTCTTCCTTATTCTTTCTTGTTTGGTGCTATGCCATTACACATAGGAGCAGAGGATCAATAGCAATCTTTTGTTGTGTTCTGATTCTACCTTGAATATCATGAGAATCAAACAAAAATACTATATCAGTCAGAAATAGAAACTTAACTTCATTTCATACCAGTAGTCCTTAATCACTATATTAATAAAAATATGTCTACTATCATAATTGTGCTCATCCTGAAAATGTTTTATACTTACTTACTGAGAAAAAGAATCAATTGAACTTCATTTGGATTTATTTCTGAATAGATGTGCATAGAATGATATTACGAATTTCAGTTTATTTATTTATTTGTATCTTGCCTTTATTATTTTTACAAATAACTCAAGGCAGTGAACATATTCAACACCTTCCTTCTTCTATTTTCCCCACAACAACCCTGTGATATAGATTGAGCTATGACTCAATGATTGACTTAGCCACTCTTATGGCTAAGTGTCAAGGCCCACTTCAAAACCTCATCCTAAGAAAGCAGGGCTCATGGAAGCTGTTTCTTCCAAAAGGAACTTTTATTAGGAGAAGCTGTTAGCAGGCATGATAGGCAGGATCTGAGGGTTTCCCGCTCAGATCAATAGGTTAAAAGAGTCCCAAGCAAATCCTACCCCAATAGATCATCCGGTCAGTTTGAATGGGCCAATCCTCAGGTGTTACGTTTGCTGTGCGAAAGAAGCTGATAACATAGGCCTTCCCAGGCTCGCGATGATGTTAGGTCTTCACATCTTCCCTTCCATAGTGAGAGACAAGCCAGATGGCTGGAGGTACATTCCTTTCTCCCCCCCAAGGTAACATCAAGGGAGAGACAGTTCAAAGAGCAAGTATGCAGCAATAGCAAAAAGGATACATTGTAGCGAAACAGAGAAACAAAGAGACAGCCCAAAACATCTTCCCCCCTCCCCTTCAGGAGAATGGCAGAACCCTTTATAAGGAATAGAAAGAAATAAAATAGAATCCCCCCCAGTATAAGATGGGTTCTGACATCCTGACCCCCTTAAAAGAAAGAGAGATCCACCTGTGGAACAAAAAAGAAAAAGGGAGACAAGGATTAGTCCAGTTTATTGGGGTATGCAGCATGAAACTTGGTAAGGAGTCTGGGGGCACTAACATGGTGTTTGTGAACCCACTCGTTTGGGATGATGATAGATGTTTCCATGTTACCAGGTATTGGGTGGAGCCGTGATATTTTCTGAAGTCTAGGATTTCTTTAATTTCAAAATGTTGTTTGCCTACCACCATAATTGGAGGTGGAAAGGACCTGCAGTTGGTCTTAAGGATGACTGCAGCTTTAAGAGGGTGCAGTGGAAAATTGGGTGAACTTAGAAGTTGTACTGTGTACTGTGACGGATTTATAATTCTTTAAATGGGGAATGGTCCCACAAATTTTGGTCCTAGCTTCTTGGAGGGTTGTAGGGATTTTAAGTACTTTGTAGACAGGTAAACCTTTTCTCCTATTTTAAATGGTTTTGGCTCACTTCTGTTTTTGTCTGTCTGGACTTTGTATGCCTCTCTAGCCTCGTCTAAAGCTTTCATCACTGGCCAGGTGTTTTTTTTCAATTGTGCAATCCATTCTTTTAGGGAAGGGATTGTGGGGTCACTGGAAGGAAGTTTGCCCTGTTGCCACTTTGCCCTGTTGCCAGTGCTAGAGTGGACTGCATTGTTGTAGGCAACCTCTGCGAACAGAAGCAGATAGGTCCAGTTCTCCTGCTGGTAATTAATGAAGCATCTTAAATGCTGCTCCAGTACTGAGTTCAACTCTTCAATCCCACCATTTGTTTGCGTATGATGACTAGATCAAGGCTTTTCAACCTTTTCACCCATTATACCACTTTTAGGATATGGAAACATTCAAGTACCACCAGTTGCCTAGCAAGGTGTCAAAAAAAATGAAAAAAGTGATAAAGTACAAGTAGTCTTTGACTTACAACAGTTCGCTTAGTGACTCTTAGAAGTTATAATGGCATTGAAAAAAGTGCCTCCCAAGGCACAGCCAAGCAAGACTGGCGATGCTCTTCCTCCTGACCGAGGTTTTCATTACTGTGAGCATTTCTGTTGTGGATTGGCAGTGGGGGTGGGATGGGGGGGGTGTTTGGTTTGTATTCCCCCCCCCCGTCTGCTGGGTGGTTCAGCAGGTTTTGGTCATTTCACATGACCCTGGGACACTGACTGTCATAAATATGAATCAGTTGCCAAGCATCTGAATATAAATCACAAGACCCTGGAGATGCTGCAACATTCCAGCTGATCGGCGCTTCTTCTGGGCTCAGCAGAAGCACCAGGATCAGTGCCACTTTCCAGCTGATTGGTGCTTCTTCAGGGCTCAGCAGAAGCACCAGGATCAGCACCATGCTCCAACTAGAGCCTGGCACTGATCCTGGCTCTTCCACTGAGCCCTGACAGCCCCAAAGAAGCACCAATCAGCTAGAAAGCGGCACTGATCCTGGTGCTTCCGCTGAGCCTTGACAGCTCTGCAGCTCCAGCTATCTCTCACTCAGGCTTGAGCGGTGCTGCCACTGGTTCAGCTCATTCCCCTCCCCTGCTATCACTTTTCTAGGATGGTCGTGTACCACTTGCCAGATGCCAATGTACCACAGGTGGTACCCGTACCACTGTTGAAAAGCCCTGACCTAGATGACATTTTAATATTCACTGAGACAATGGAAGAGCATGTGAAACTAGTCAGGGCTATCTTTAAAAAGCTCCAGGCAGCTTGCCTATATGCCAAGCTCTCTAAATGTGAATTCCATAGGAGAAAATCGACTATTTGGGATATCGCATCTCCCCAAATGGCATAGAGATGGACCTTGAGAAGGTCTGAGCAGTATTAGAATAGGCTCCACCCTGCACCAGAAAACAATTGCAGAGTTTCCTTGGATTTGCTAACTTTTACTGACAATTCATCCTTTGCACAAATTGTATTATCAATTACGAACTTACTGAAAACCAAAGGGGAGGGAAACCCTAAGCCAAGCCAACCATTGAAATGGACAGTGGAATGTCAAGTTGCATCTGAAAGGCTTAAAAGACTATTTTCTGCTGAACCAGTTTTAAGACACCCTGACACTGATAAACCATTTGTAACTCAGGCTGATGCCAGTGATGTAGCCATGGGGGCTGTATTTTTACAGGAAAACGATGAGGGGAAATTACAACCCTGTGCATATACCTCAAGGAAGTTCACAGAGACAGAACAAAGGTGGGCAGTCTGGGAGAAAGAGGCTTATGCAGCATGATGGGCTCTTCTCACTTGGCAGCACTTCCTGGAGGGGAACAAAATTCCTTTCCAGGTGTGGACTGACCACAAGAACCTGAAAGCACTAAAAACACCCAGGAAACTAATTACTAAATAAACGAGGTGCTCGCAACATTTCCACCGGGTTTTCACATTAAAACACCTGCTGGGAGGAAAAAACTTTTTGACAGATGCTTTGTCCAGACTGCCTCAATATAACACTAACTGAAATGAGGTAGCAAAACCACTCATGGCAGGTAAACAACTAGCAGCACCAGTCACACCCGGGCACAAGCCAAACTCCAAAAACCTTTAGTGAGCCAAGCAGAAATCGAATTCAAGAAAGCACTACAAACAGATGAATGGTTCCTAAGCCACAAAAACCTATGCACCATAACAGATGGTCTATCATGGGTCGTGGGGAAATTATACATACCAAAAAGCAAGAGACTAACATTAATGCAGTTGTGCCACAACTCAAAGTCAGCAGGTCATTTTGGATTCGTGAAAATGTTGCACCTAGTCAAAAGACAATTTTGCTGGCCATCAATAACAAAGGACATTGAAAGCTACATGGCTAGCTGCCCAATCTGTGCCTCAGCAAAGAGATTACAAGGGAAAACACCTGGATTACTGCAACCAGTAACAACCCCCTCAGCATCCTGGGAGGAGATTTCCATGGGCTGTATTGTGGAGTTACCAGAAAGTGGGGGGAATACAATCATCTGGGTCATGACAGACCTATTCTCCAGACAAGTACATTTTATTCCCTGCTCAAAAATCCCCAATGGAAAAACACTTGCAAAGCTTTCCATTTAACACATATACCAGCTTCATGGAGCTCCACAGTGCATCATATCCGATAGAGGAATACAATTCACATCAGAGTTCTGGAGAGTGTTTCTGAGCTTGTTAGGGACCACCCAGGGACTGTCATCTAGTCATCATGCACAAACGAATGGTGGACTGAATGATTGAACTCGGTATTAGAATAATACTTAAGGTGCTTCATTAATTACCAGTAGGACAACTGGACCTATCTGCTTCCATTCACAGAAGTTGCCTACAATAACACAGTTCACTCCAGCACTGGCTACACTCCATTTCAAGTGGCAACAGGGCAAAAACTAATTAAGTATTAGTTTTAAGTAACTGGGAGAGACAGCATGGCTGTATTTAATTGTAATAACAGTCTTCTTTGCAAATAAATTCTCAGTGGTTTTCACTTTGTCTAGGCTTTCTTTAGTCCTTCAGGGAACAATTGGATCAGAATTAAAACAAAAGTTACCTTTGGCCTATTTGATATTGGCTTTCAAGATAGCTCTCTTCTAGATCTAAATTTCTTCTCAGGTTGGGCAGTTGTTTCCCTCTCAACTCTTAATGCTCATTCTTAATTGTTCCCCTATCCTTAGTTTATCAACACTTGTTCTCTGCTTGTCAAATTGAGCTATTGTTTCACAGTCCTTCCTAAGAATTCCAAAGTTCCATATTTATATAGTTTTTGGTTTCTAACAACCCATCTATGTTTGTTGACTCACTTGGCCTGAAGCTTCTGTTCCAAATTGCTGTAACCAAGGCATCCCCGACTGGCTTTGGTTCAATTCTCAGTAACACTACTAGGTCTCTGGCCTAAATATATCAGTTATATTATAACCACTTTGTTCAGAGATTTTACACAGCTATACATACTTCTTTACTTAGGCATGGGTAGCCCCAATTAAAAAAGGAATCACTATATGTTTCAGAATTAATACATAATTAAATCTGATTTTTGTTGTTTCACAGGGAAAACCTAATCTCCTAACTCTCTTTTTAAAAATCCATAAATATAGTGTATATTACTTAATTATATTGTTTTCTATAAAACTAATAAATGGTAATATAAATTATTAATTAATGTTCTTAGATACCACAAACAGATTCCATAAAGGTATACAATTAAAATTTATTCTTCTTTTACAAAACATTTTCCAGTTTGTTAATGTAAGAATTCATTTTCTTTGTCTACTTTCCACTAATTTCAAATTACAAAATATCACTTTTTCTGATATTTTCACAGATTATTTATTGTAAATGAGGACCCAGATTGTTGAAGGCAATATGCTGATATTGTAAACTGCTCAGAGAGTGCTGTAAGGCACTATAGAGCTGTATACAGTATAAGTCTAAGTGCTTATGGCTATTGCTATGTTCTTGAAACCAAAACAGTTAATACAGACACTTAAATCAGATACTTTCTGAAGTCTTCTTAAATAACATTTATTCTCTGGACTTCTGAATTAAGGGAGAAACATAGATTCTAACCTTCAGATTAAATAAATAGGGGGACATTTTAGATTCCAGTCATATCAGCAGCCAGGAATAAAACCATTGTTTGATAGCCATTCTTTGTTCTTTGGGCATAGGAAAATAATACTGGAAAGTATTGGTATTGATGGCAGTGGTTAGAATGTAGTATTGCAGACTAACTCTGTCCACAGCCAGGAATTCGATCTTAACTGGCTCAAGATTGACTCAGCCTTCCATCCTTGTCAGGTTGGCAAAATGAGAACCCAGATTGTTGGGGGCAATATGCTGACATTTGTAAATTACTCAGAGAGTATTGTAAAGCACTATGGAGCAGTATATAAGTCTAAGTGCTATTGCTATTTCTAACTCCGTTTATAAGCATAGAGGCTGGGTTTAGGAGTGTAGCTTCCATTTATAGATAAAATAACTAATAAGGAGTTGTGATACCCAGAAGTGATGGCATGTATTTGCATCTTTCTTCAAGGCATTTTCTCACTTGTGAGTTGCAAAATATGTGGATTCATTTTCATTTCTGGTCTGGTTGAAAGCTAAAAGATAACATTTCCTCTCCTATAAATGTATTAGGGGGAAAATGCTGCTTTCAGCATTATCCTTACCTAGTAAGTTGTCACAAATTCCAATACCAAGCATTCACCAGCTTCAAAATAATTATACAGTGATCAGTTCAACAAAGGAGGAAATAATATATTTTGATATAATCCAGTAGTATTCCCACAACAATAATCTCTTTCTATCTTTAAGAGTCAGTAAATTTTTAGCTGATTGCAAAGTCTTTAAAGTTGGAGTCCTCTGTGCCATCTTACCAGAAGCCTTTTTGATTGTGTTAGCTTTTGAGAAATAAGTTTAAGAAGAAATACATTTAAATAAATTAAGCCTGTAACTATCTATAAAATTATTGCTGTCTAACCTGTCAAGAATGTTTCCTGTATTCCAGATAGTGTTTACCTTCTCCTTCAACCTCTCCAGTTTGATAAATATATGAACATGCTGTAAATTACAGTATTGCTTCTTGTTGTTATTCTGAAAAACATGATTTAAACTGAAACTAAGTAGTATTGGTATCTTGACCACATGCATTTCCTTTGCATTTCTGCAGATTCTAAATATCTTTGCTGATACCCGATATAAAAGCTGTACAGGCTTTTTAAAAAGGAAACTTGCTATACTTGATGCACCTGGAGATTCACACAGGAACATCAAATTAGAATACTATTTTAGGAGAAAGTGTACAGTCCTTCTCCTCCTCCTCCTCCTCCTCCTCCTCCTCCTCCTCCTCCTCCTCCTCCTCCTCCTCCTCCTCTCCTCCTCCTCCTCCTCCTCCTCTTCTCTTCTTCTTCTTCTTCTTCTTCTTCTTCTTCTTCTTCTTCTTCTTCTTCTTCTTCTTCTTCTTCTTCTTCTTCCCTTCCCCTTCCCCTCCCCTTCCCCCTCTTTCCTCCCTCCCCCATTTCCATTCCTCCTATTATTGTTGAATTGAATTCACTTCCTAATGAGTTTATTTTATTTCTGTTTTTTGTTATTGTTATTATTATTGTTATATTTTTTAAAATGTGCTGAGATGATATTTTTGTTTTGGTTAACTTACTTTATTTTTTCTCTCATAGGTGAAATGAGAAATGATCTATACATCACAATAGAAAGAGGAGAATTTGAAAAAGGAGGGAAAAGTGTGGCCAGAAATGTGGAAGTCACAATGTACATTGTGGACTGCAGTGGACAAATTTTGAAAGTAATTTCTGTTTAACTTCTTTTTTAAATTATAACTACTATTTTAAATTATAGCCTTTTATAATGAAGAACATCCAAGAGATTATGCTGCCAGATGACTAACAGTAGGATTTCTTGATGTCTGAATTAAGTTTTGCCAATTGTGCTAAAGAAAAATATATGTTAGATACTGATGCTATCCTAACATTAATTTCAAATAATCTGTTGTAATGAAACTGAAAAGATATAATGAATTATGTTGATATTGGACTGGACCTATTAAACTGCTGCTGGATCTGTCTGAAGTCTTCCCAATAGCTTGAATTGCAATTACCAGCTTCTTAGTGAAAGATGCACTAAACAGGCCCATGAAGAACAGGTAGACATTCTATACTGAGGATCTGTCTGTTGAAGCCAATGTAAACTGTATCCAAGGCACAAACCATTGATGGAAATCCTAATCATCTCCCTAGTTTCCAAGTGTTATCTTAAAAGATGGGGATGATATACTCAAACTTCCTAGTAACAAACTTAATGGTATTCTTTTTAATATGGCAAAAGAATGACAGCACATCCCTGACGTCCAAAGGGAGATACATGGCCAAATAGATTGGACGATTCCCAGTCTTAATCTACTGTTCCAGAGCCTTAACTAACTGGCAAAGATAAGGCCTTCATGGCTGATTTTGGCCTAAACTGATTACAATTTTTGGGCAGACCTGCAGAGGCAACCATACATTTTTGGATTGTATGTTACCTGGAACATACACACCAACTCCAGTTCAATACTAGCTCCAGTGCCTTCACAAATAGATATTTGAACCCAAGACTGACCAAAACAATGAAAAAATAAAAATGCTCTTCTAACCACCTCTACCAAAAGGCAAGAGAAGTGGCCTATCTAGGATCCAAGTTTAACTTTTTGAGTTTTTTTTTTTGTTCCTTCTATCTTCAATCTAGACCAGAGCACAAAAGGAGATCTTGAAATCCAGTGATCAATTCCTAGCTGGGAAAGCCACAGAAATAATACCACTGGCTGTCAATCTTTTAAGTGAATTGCATTTTCTTCATAATGCCCAAAAAAAATAGGGATGGAGAACATCCTGAATTTTAGGTGGCTAAATTGTCATGGCAGTACTACTAGGTTTTCTTGGAGAGATTAAAGTTCATCTTAGACTAATCAGTCCTGAGCACAAAATAACAATCTGGATGGTGAATATCATGGCCTCAGAATGTCAAGTAGCTCAATGTTTTCATTTCCTTTTTTTAACTTGACTAGTACAAAAGACAGAAATGAAGAGGCAGAAGATATGCTGATGCTTCCAGAAGATCCTAGCATTCTGAGTTAGTGCAATTGTCCAATGATTTACCATGAGCCATGCAGTTAGAGTGGACTGTCTCCCCCAGGGAATATAATTTCACCTCAGATCTAAATAGGTTATATGTGCATATCTGGAAGGTTAAGTAGCAAGCCTGGTGCAATATAGATTACAATGTAGTTTCTGTCCAGATCATTTTAGCTTCCCATGGAATATTGACAGATAAATTTAAGATATCACCTATGCTTTTTGCTGCTTAAGAAGGAAGAAGGAAATTAAGCTGGTGGTCCCTATTTCTGAGATATTGACTTTTTTCCCAGTCAAGTCCATAATCTATAACCCAACACCCTCTAAGAGATTATCTGTTTCTGAATGCCCATTATGGAGTTGCTTCTCATATAATGTTCACATCTAAGGTTTTCACCTGATTCTGAAAATGTTACAAATCATCCTTTCAAGCTTATCAAACAAGTGGATATAAATATGTTACCTTGACCTTCCTCATTGTCATAATGTTATCCAGGTACATGTTCGGAGCTGGCAGTTATCAGCTAATGAAGAAGTCTGTGATTATATTTACTCAGTGGTCTTGTGAACAAATCCCTGATGCATGCCCAAAGTGAACTCAACTTTCTTCAGGGCACAGTGTAATTCTGCCCACATTCAACCACTCCCTTAGAGCAGGGGTCCCCACCTCCAAGGCTGTGGACTGGTACCAGGCTGCGGCATGCCAGAAACTGGTCCATGGAAAAAAGCAAAGCCCCATCCAAGGGATGCAGGCAGCACACAAAACCATGCCCCCTCTAACTTCCGGTCCTGCTCAGCAGCACAGCAGTCAAGGGGTTCAGGACTCCATGCCCTTTGGCTGAGTTTCTTCCTGTTAGGGGACCCTAAGTGAGCCAGAAAAGGTGGCAAAGAAGTGAGGAAGTCCCGGGGACCTCAGAGAGATGGTGGTCGACCCGATCGGTCCAGGGGAAGCCTTCCAGAAGCCAACAGGAGAAAGGCTAGCCTAACTTCAGAGTCTAGCCAAGCTGCAAGCAACCAAAGTCAAAAGCACTATTTTAAGCTGATTGTAAACAGCGCGTTTGAATCTGGGTAAGAACATCAATTTTCTCTACCCTACTTATAAACTTTCCTGAAGGAAAAAAAATCCAAGAAGCAAAAAACCTCTGAAAGTGAAGGAGGGGTATTTTTGCCCCACCCTTTTACTAACGGAAGCAGCGAATTCAACCTTTTTATGGAGGACCAAAATGTATTGAAATGAAATGACTATAAAACCTAAATTTGGAAAAGTTTGAAGTTACTGAATGGTTAAGATTCTTATTTTAAAGGTAATTTGTTCATTTTGAAAATTTGAAAAATAAACCAGTGCTGATATCTAGTGGTGGATGAAGACTATGACAGCTATGGCTTTCATGCAGGACTTGGCAAAATCTGGAAAAAACTAATTTCTACTTGTGACCTTCAAAGCTCTAACAATAGAGAACAGCTGTGACAAAAAAGAAAACAATCTGGGCTGCAGACAAAGACTTATAAACTTCAGGGAACAAAAAAAAAAACTTTGTTGAACTTTCTGGATTACAAGTATCTATTTAACTGTGATCCCAAAGCGATTTGCAGAGAAAAGAAAATTTCGATTCTTGGTCATCATGGAAAATCAGAGATTTATAGAATGAACCTATCAAGAAGAAATAAATACTTTTCAAGAGGAGATATATGATATGTTGCAACTAATTCAAATAACAATGATTTCAAATCACAAAGAAATCCAAAATAACTTTGAAAATATAAACCAATTCATCTCCAATTTAACTTTACAAAAAAAAAAAAAAAATCCCAGGAAACAACAACAGAGAAGGAACAGATAAAACAGACAACTGAATACAAATTTGAGGATAGAGACTTAAAGATGGAACCTAATAAAAGAAAGAAGAATGATTTAACCCACGTGGGGAAAAAAATTACAAGAAATACTGGATTTGGAAAAGACAACTTATACTTTAGCACCACAAAACAAATTTGAGGATAATAAAAAAAATTGGACAAAATGGACCGCAGAGATGCCAGGAAAAACACTAGAATTGGAGAGACAAAAAAATGATAAGAGAAGCAGAGAGAAAAAACAAAGAAAAAGATTTTTTAAAAAAATGAATGGGCAAATGCCTCTCACAAAGATATTGTACTTGACTTATGGAGTTCCCTTATGGATTGGGGTGGCCTCCAGGATATTGGGGAGCCTCTAGAGCTCCACAACCCAAAAAAGCTAGCATTTTTCCTGAACTAGGTGTGGTCGCACCTGGACCAGCACAGGGCAATGTATGCTGATGATGAGGCCTGCATGGATGCAATCATGGCCAATCTTGAGGGAGAAGCAACCAAATGGGTGATGGCTCTCCACAATGAGGGAGCTTCCGAGATGGGAGACTCTGATGCTTTTTTGGGAGAGTTCAGGGCCCGATTTGGCGATACCGTGTAGACCTGATGCATGGAAGCTGAGGTTTAAAACATAAGGCAAGGGAGAAAGTTCATGGTGGAGTGCATCAGAGAATTCAGGAGACTCATGGGGAGACTGAGGCATTGGCCAGAGCAACTCTTGACTCACTACTTCAGAGATGGCTTGAACCGCGAGTTGTACCACATGTGCTTGCCTAGAGGGATACCAGACTTGTTCAGTGATTGGTGACAAATGTGGAGTTGGACCTGATGGAGTACAAGAGATGCGGGAGATTTGAGACCCATCCAAAGAAGAGCCAGGAGAAGCAAATGCTGGGTAGAAAGCAACCAGCTGTACCATCTCCTGCTCCCCATTGAAGGCCCAAGGCATGTTCCCAGCTTATGTTTCTGTTGTGGTCAGGAAGGCCACCAAGTCACAATGTGTCCTGCTCTGGCACCCAGAGCAGTGCTGGAAGCCCCACCTCCTCCAAAGCCCCAAAAGCCACCAAGCAAAGGTTGCGTGTGGCTCGCCAGGTCATTGAGGTCTCCCCTCTGAAAGTGAAGGGGAGGGAACTCTGGTCTTGAAAATGAACCTCTATGAGAGCAATAGCGAATGAGAAGATGACCCCATGGTAAATGGACCTGTCAGCCCCCTTGCAACCCAAGTGGATATTGTAGCACCCCAATTGGGGGTGAGAAGGGTGGTAAAATCCCTGATGGGTGCACCTGATGCCTAATCAACCTGCCAACAGTACAGAAATTAGGATTGTGACTGAGAAAGCTAAGGCAGCCCATAAAGTTCGAGCAGGTTGATGGCTCCCTGGTGGGGGTACTAGCTGCCTCCTACTTGACTGAACTGGTGCACCTGAGGCTAGGAGACCACCAAGAGACCATTCAGTTCGTGGTCGCCCCAAAAATGGTCAAGGAAGTAATTTTGGGATTGCCCTAGCTAGCTAAGTGGAACCCCAAGGTCGTTGGGAGAAAACCACAAAATGAGTGGTAATGAAAAAGAGGTGCCCCAACCTCCCAGAGAAGAAGAAGGGTGAGCCCATATCGGAGAGAAAGAAAAAGGAAACCCCGAATGCAGCAAGGCAGCAGCAGACCGTTCCAAGAGAATACCGAGATCTTATGGAAGTGTTCACTTCCCCACAGACTGTGCTATTCAGATTCTGTCTGGAGTGAAACTCCCAAAGCCAAAAATGTAATCCATGACTCTGAGAGAGATGAGGGACTACATCCCTAAGAATTTGGCAAGCAGATTTATCCAAGCAGCAAAATCCCAAGTAGTAGCCCCTGTGCTATTCAAAGAGAAGAAAAATGGGTCACTGAGATTGTGTGTTGATTTTCATGGAATTAATGGAGTGTGCATGGAAAACATGTACCCACTTCCCCTTATGAAAGACATGTTGGGACACTTAGTCAAGGGGAATGTCTTCACAAAATTATATCTGAGACAGCCGTATTTATGCAGCTCATAAACGAGGTGCTGCATGAGCATATCTACAAATGGGTTTTGGTGTATCTGGTGTCATCCTCATCTATTCTGAGACTATGAACGAACATGTGAAACTTATGTGGCAGGTGCTAAAAATTTTTGGGGATACTAAGCTATATGCCAAACTGTCAAAAAGTGAGTTTCACAAAACCAGCCTAGATTACCTAGGCTACAGAGGTGCAAGGAGGTGGAGATGGACCCGGGGAAAGTGCAATCCATCTTGGAATGTCAAGCTCCTTGGACCTACAAGCAGCTACAGAGCTTCTTGGGGTTTGCAAACCTTTACAGGCAATTCATCCCCTCCTTCGCCAAGATTATCCTGCCCATTCACAGCACTATTGAAAATGGGAGGAGGGGGAGAGAAGCCCTGGCTGAACCAGTCCTTGAACTGGACGATGGAATACCAAGCGGCATTTGAAAAATTGAAAAGGCTGTTCGCGGCTGAGCCAGTTTTAAAACACCCAAATCCAGAGGAGCTGTTTGTAATTCAAGCAGATGCCAGCAATGTGGCCATTAAAGTGGTCCTCCTCCATCAAAACCAAGAGGGAAATCTGCAACCGTGCACATACATATCTCGAAAACAATGAGACCAAGAGATGGTGGGCCATGTGGGAAAAGGAAGTCTTTGCTATGCGGAGGGCGCTTTTAACCTGGAGGCTGGAGTAAAGTCCTGGAGGGGAGTAAAATCCCATTTGAGGTGTGGACTGACCATAAAAATGTGAAGGCTTTGAACCCCACTTTCCCCAAGCAAGTCCGGTGGGTTCAGTATTTCAACCGGTTTGATTTTGAGTTGAAGTACATCCGGGGGGGGGAGAGAATTTCCTGGCAGATGCCTTGACCTGTATGCCTCAGTATAAGAGGAGGAGGAGGAGGTGGACTCCATCATCCCTACGAGGCAGCAACTGGTGCAACCCACCCTCAAGCAGCACGAGAAGAAAAAGGGCTCACCTCCTATCGATGCTTTTGCCCAGCAACTGAAACAGGAGCTACAAATTGTTATGTCGTTTGGGGCTCATCAAAAAGAACTGACCCTGAGGCAGGGGTTGGCGTGGAAGGGGGACAAGCTGCATGTCCCAGACAACTTGCTATAAATTTTGCAACGTAGCCATGATACCAGACAAGCTAGCCACTTGTATTCCTAAAGATTTTACATATAACCAACCATCAATTCTGGTGACCAAAGATGAATAATGATATTGAGAGCTACGTGTAAAGCTGTGCTGTATGTGCAGCCAGTATGAGGATGCCAGGAAAGAGTCGGGTGTTATTGCAGCAGGTTGCCAATCTGACCAGAACCTGGGAGGAGATAGCCATGGACTTCATTGTGGAACTACCTGAGAGTGGGGGGAACACCGTGATTTGGATTGTCGTGGATCTGTTCTCCAAGCAAGGTCATTTTGTCACATGCCCTGGACTCCCCTCCACCCAGAAGCTAGCAAAGATGTTTCTGCAGCACATTTACTTACTGCATGAGGTGCCCAAGCGCATCATTTCAGACCGAGGGGTCCAGTTCACTGCTAGGTTCTGGCAGAGTTTATAAGGATGATTGGGTCATCCCAGGGGGTTAATTCAGTTTTTTTATCTGAGTACGAATGGGGCTTTAGAACAAGCCAATGCAAAGGTGGAACAGTACCTGCATTGTTGTGTAAATTACCAGCAATCTAACTGCACAGGGCTCCTGCTGTTTGTTGAGGTGGCATATAATAATGTGGTACACAGTAGCACAGGTTTCACCTCTTTCAAAGTAGCCATGGGGTTAGAATTTGCACCTATGCCAGAATGCCCTCAGGAGCCTACCTCCTCGGGCACTTTAACTGTTGGGTAAATTCATTTCAGAGTGTCTGGAGCAATGTAAAGAAAGTTTTAACCAAAGCAAAAGAGAGCCAGAAGAAACACACAGATAAAAAGCAAGCTCCCCAAGGGACATTCCATGTAGGAGATAAAATGTATCTGTCTACAAAGTATCTAAAGTTGAGACAATCTTGCAAAAAGTTAAGTCCAAAGTACAAGGGGGCCTTTTCCTATTGTAAAAGTCATCAATCCGGTTACAGTAAAGTTAAAACTGCTCAAAATATTGGGTAAGGTACAGCTGTGTTTGACTGCAGCTTACTGAAGCCATTTGAGGGTTCTAGGATGAGGCCAGTTGAGAGAGAAGCCCCTGGTCTGATAATGGTGGGAGCAAGACACACTATGAAGTAAAGTGGATCCTAGACTCTAGGATCCACAAAGGGAAGTTACAGTACTTAATCCAGTGGAAGGGTTATCCAATCTCAGAGGCTAGATGGAAAAAAGCCCCTAACATTAAGGCGGATTGATTAGTAGAGAAATTCCATAATAAGTACCCCCAGAAACCAGGACCCCCACAAGAGAAGTAATGTGTGCTTATTGTTTTTCAGGTTCCTTCCATTTTCTAGGGAGCCAGCCTATTAAGCTTCAAAGAAACTTTATTCTGCTTCAGCCATTGTTGTTTCTTAGCTTGCCAACAGACCCAGGGGGGAAGGGAGATGAATGGAATGTGCATTTGCAGCTGTGAGCTGTGAAGTCTGGGAATCAAGGCCATTTGGATTATTTATGAAGTAACAAAAGATTTCTCTCATAACAATTGTCTGATGTTTAATTGGGGAATGTGACTTGCACTGTCAGGGGAAAGGGGAGTTTCTATACTTTTAATTTACTGTTCTGTTGCCAGTTTAACAAGAGCTGGCTTTTTACTCATCAGTGCCAATATGCTGTACTCAATAAAGTTTTGCATTAGAGATTGGAATGTCTCAGATGTTCTTACTTCATTGGGATCATCAGACAGAACCTTGATACAATGTTGAGAAGGAATTATATTAGACAAATTACTCTTTCTCTCACTCACACACAAAAGGATTTGCTGGTTTCTTGAGTTTGCCTTATTGGTACTTTGAATAAATGAAAAAAAAAAACTTATTTTGGTATAGTGATTTTCAGAGAAATACCCAGAATCATCATAAAGTGAGTGTGTAAGATGGGTGGTTATGTATATTGATTGAACAAATGAATGAGTGAATGAATGAATATATATGCTTCCCCATGACAATTGGAAAACCTGATATAAAATGTTTACAGAATTCCTTTGCATAAAAAATACATATAAAATATAGCAATGCAATAACTTGCAATAAATCTAATACTAAAGTTGCAGACTAATATTAAGGCAAAATAAATGTAAAATGAGAAAAATGAGAAACACTGAAAATGTTATAATACATGTCAATGCCCAAAGGAAATATTGGGGACAGTAGGTTGATGAATGAGATAACACCATGGACCATTTCCTTCATGCTTTTTTACTGAGTGAGCAATAAACATGTTTCCTGCCCTTACTGGTATGTAAATTAAACTTACCTCATTCTCTGTCTTAGCCTCTGCTTGTGCCTTCCAAAAGTCTGTGGAAAACAAAATGTTTTGTTCTGTTTACTGTAAATCTTTCAAGATACTGACCATTGATTGTACAACTGAAGTAATTTGGTTTTTTAAAATGCTTTCTTTTTAAGGATTTTATCTCCTTCGGCTCTGGAGAGCCACCAGCCTCTGAATTCCATTCTTTTGTGTTGTATCATAACAACAGTCCCAGGTGGGCTGAACTGCTGAAACTACCTATTCCAGTGGATAAATTCAGGGGAGCACACCTTCGGTTTGAATTCCGCCACTGTTCCAGTAAGACCTATTCAGAAGTGGTAGTGCTTTGAAATTACAATCTACATTTTTTCAAATGATCTTTGTACTTGCTGGTTGCTACCTTATAAATGAGAGCTAGTATAGGAAAGGCTCTCATACAAGCATCACAATAAAAAAACCAAGTACGCACTGAAAACAGCAGCTTTGCATTAGAATATTCTGTAAAATAGTATGGTCGTCTGTAATTGAAGATTAATTATGCTTTTAAACACTAATGATCCAAGAGGCAAATATACAGATAGTCCCAAACTTACAACTGGTTGTTTAATGACCGTTGGAAGCTACAATGGCCTTGGAAAGAGTGCTTCTATCTGTTGTAAAATGTTGTGCATCTCCTGGCAGTCACATAAAGGATGCTTGGCAACCTGTTCACACTTACAACTGGTTGTAGATTGAAAGAGAAATGGAAGAGTCACTGAAATTGGATTAAAATCTCTTGCCAGTTTAATTCAGAAAAGAGAAAAAAGTTGCCAAAAGGAAGATGCAAAATGTTAGAAAATCATGGCTTCTTTTATTTAAAAAAAATCCTTTTGATTTTTAGTGAATGGGAATGGTTGGGGATTTACCTTTCTTTTCCTTTTCAATCTCTTTTATTTCCTAAAGTCACAAGGTTTTGTATAGAATCCCCTATGCTACTAGGACCATTTAATTATTTTAGTGAACTGAATACCTAAATTTCTAGTTGGCCATTATACTTTCAACATATCTTTTTAGTGAAAAAGATTGTGGATATAAATATTAACATATTTAATTTAATAGCAGTGTGTCTTATGCATGTAGAAACAAGATGGGCCATGGTGGCACAGTTGTTATAATGCAGTATTGCAGGCTAATTTTGCTGTCTGCTGGTGGCCAGCAATTTGGCAGTTGATTCTCACTGGCTCAAGGTTGACTCAGCCTTCCATCCTTCGGAGGTTGGTAAAATGAGGACCCATATTATTGGGGGCAGTATACTGACTCTGTAAACCAAGGCTTTTCAACCTTTTCACCCATTGTACCACTTTTAGGATATGGCAATATCCGAGTACCATCAGTCGCCTAGCAAGGTGTTAAAAACTTGATGACCCCCGCAAAAAAAAGGAAAAAAGTGATAAAGCACAGGTAGTCCTCGACTTACAACAGTTCGTTTAGTGACTGTTCAAAGTTACAATGGCACTGAAAAAGTGCCCCCAAGCCACAGCTGAGCAAGACACCTGCCTGCCTGCCCTCCTGGCGGCACGCTTCCTCCTGTCCAAGGTTTTCATTGTTGTGAGCATGTAAGGACCCACCCCACTTTGCATCTTAAGAAGACAGAACTCTTGGAATAATTCTTCCAACAGGAATCCTTTATTAAGAGAAAATGGTTGCAGGCATGCTAGACAGGACTTGGGGTTCAAGCTCTCCATTCAAGGTTTTAAGGGGTTCCCCAGTAGTCCCACCCAATCAACCCCCCTTCCAGTGATAGTTTCAAGTATCACAATTCCACCCCCTTTCTTCTTTCTTCCATCTGGATGGAGACTTCAGGTAACTACATGAAAGGCAAATACCCTGCTTTGTTATGATAAGGTCCTCTAGTGCTAACGCTTTGATGTTACAATAAACACACATTCAGCATTCAGCTCTTTGAAGTGTACTGAAGGAAGTGAGGGCCATAAAGCCCCTTTGTTCTCCCCCTTCTCTCCCTCTTAGGGCAGAATCCAAAGAAGGCAGAATTGGGAGTTTCTATATTTGATAATTAAAGATGAAATATGATTGGATTCTGACATCCGGCCCCTCTTAAAAAATAAGAGAGATCCACCTGAAAGAAAACACAAGTATAAAATTTAGTTAGGCTTGTTAGGATACTCTGTGTGAAACTTCTTCAATAGCTTCGGGGCTCTGACATGACGTTTATGGACCCACTCATTTTGTGAGGGAGGGAGGTGTTTCCAGGCAACTAGGTACTGAGTTGCTCCATGATATCTCCTAGAGTCAAGGACTTCCTTTATTTCGAAGTGTTGTTCACCCTCCACCATGATTGGAGGTGGTGGGGGGGGATTTTTGGCCGTAGAGGTGACTGATGCTCTCTTTTCAGCAAGCTGCAATGAAAAATTGGTGTATTTGCCTGAGATTTTTGGGTAATTCTAATTCTACTGTTACTGGATTTATGATCCTTTTAATTGGAAAAGGTCCTATATATTTTGGTCCAAGTTTTTTACAGGGCTGTAGGGACTTTAGGTATTTTGTAGATAAGTACACCATTTCTCCTATAATGAATGGTGTAGGCTCAACCCTTTTTTTATCGGCTTGTGTTTTATATGCCTGCCTAGCTTCATCTAGTGCTTTTCTGACTATTGGCCAGGTGTTTTGTAATTTCTCCATCCATTCTTTCAGCGAGGGGATCGTTGGTTCGTTTGGGGTTAATTCTGGCATGGGGTTGAAACTTTGACCGGTGGCTATTTGAAAAGGAGTGTAACCTGTGCTGGAGTGGACTGCATTATTGTAGGCAACTTCTGCAAAAGGGAGTAAGTCCGCCCACTCGGTCTGCTGGAAACTAAGAAAACATCTTAAATATTGCTTAAGTACG
Source organism: Crotalus tigris (assembly GCF_016545835.1). Taxonomy (NCBI): domain Eukaryota; kingdom Metazoa; phylum Chordata; class Lepidosauria; order Squamata; family Viperidae; genus Crotalus; species Crotalus tigris. The sequence goes on from NW_024097814.1 coordinate 226,108, forward strand.
GAGTTCATTTTTTCAGCCCCCCATTTCCTTGAGGGTGGTGGCTAGATGTCAGTCCCTGAGTGGTTCCTAAGAGGGATAAAAATTCCTTCCAAAATGCAGACGTAAATTGCACCCCCCTGTCAGAGATGATGCGTTGGGGTGCCCCATGCAATCTGTAAATGTGTTGGATGAAAAGTTTTGCTAAGGCTTTTGCAGTGGGAATCTTTTGGCAAGGGATAAAGTGCACCTGTTTGGAAAACAAGTCCGTGACCGTCCAGACCACAGTATTCCCATTGCTTTCTGGCAATTCCACTATAAAATCCATGGCTATTTCTCTCCAGGGGGCTGAGGGACTTGCCACTGTTTGCAATAGTCCTGGCACTTTCCCTTGCAACCTCTTTGCCGTGGCACATTTTGGACAACTGGCTATATAACTTTCAATGTCCTTTTTCATGGATGGTCACCAAAATTGCCGTTTAATTAAATGTAAAGTTTTTACAAATCCAAAATGCCCTGCTGATTTTGTGTCATGGCAAAGGTGCATGAAAGTTACTCTTTGAGTTGTTGGTATATATAACTTTTCCCCTACCCAAGGCAACCGTCTCTCATTGTGCACACATTTTTGTTTTTCTGGAACCATTCATCTGTTTCCAAGCTTTTTCTGAATTCAATCCCAGTTTGGCTGTCCAGTTGTGGTTTTATTTTGGCTTGGGTTCTTGTGGTTACTGGTGCTGCCAGTTGTGACTCTGCCATTATTGGTCTAGAGTCTGTGGTTCGTGCGCTGTTATATTGGGGCATGCGAGATAGAGCATCTGCCAGGAAGTTCTTTCTTCCTGGTAAATGTTTGAGCTTAAATTGGACTTGGTGAAAATGCTGGGACCAGCGGGCTTGTTTGGGATTGAGTTTCCTGGAAGTTTTCAGGGCTTCTAAATTTTTGTGATCAGTCCATACCTGGAAGGGGATTTTGTTGCCTTCCAGGAACTGTCGCCACGTGAGTAATGCCCAACGTATCCCATAAGCCTCCTTCTCCCATACGGGCCAGCGCTGTTCTGTTTCCGTGAGTTTCTTGGATGTATATGCACAGGGTTGCAATACTGCATCATCATTTTCTTGTAATAGCACAGCCCCCACTGCCACATCACTTGCATCTGCCTGTATTATGAAGGGCTTGTCCATGTCTGGGTGCCTTAGTACTGGTTCGGCAGAAAAAAGTCTCTTTAGTCTCTCAAACGCTGCTTGGCACTCCATTGTCCATGTTAGTGGCTGGCTAGGTTTTACTGAGGATGCTCCCTTCGTTTTTAGTAAGTTAGTGAGGGGCAAGGCTATCTGGGCAAATGAGGGGATGAATTGGCGGTAAAAGTTTGCAAAGCCCAGGAAACTTTGTAGTTGCTTTCTTGTGCGGGGTGGTGCCCAATTTAGTACTGCTTTGACCTTCTCTGGGTCCATTTCAATGCCCTGTGGGGATATGCGATAGCCTAGGTAGTCTATCCTTTCCTGGTGGAATTCGCATTTTGAGAGTTTGGCATATAGGTGAGCGGCTCGCAGGTTCTTTAAAACCGCTCTGACAAGTTTGACGTGTTCTTCTTTTGTTTCAGTAAAGATAAGAATGTCGTCCAAGTAAACAAGGACCCCCTTAAACAGGTGCTCCCTTAGCACGTCATTGATTAATTGCATAAAGACTGCAGGGCCCCCTTGTAATCCAAATGGCAAGACTTTGAATTGATAGCACCCCATGGGGCAGTTAAATGCAGTCTTCCATTCGTCCCCTTCCTTGATTCTCACGCGATAGTAAGCTTCCCTTAAGTCTAGTTTAGAAAAAAATTTCCCTTTCGATAGGTGTGACAGCATGTCTTTCATGAGGGGCAGCGGGTATAGGTTGCTTTCACTGATTGTATTCAGGGCCCTATAATCCACGCATAAACGTAAAGAGCCATCCTTCTTCTCTCTAAAAAGGACCGGGGCAGCCACTTTAGGCTTGGCTGGCTCAATGAAACCTCTCTCCAGGTTTTTTTTTATAAATCTTTCCATTTCCTCCTTCTCCTTTGGGCTCATGGAGTATAATCTGGGCTTCGGGAGTTTTGCCCCAGGCTTGAATTCAATGGTACAGTCTGTGGGTCGGTGGGGGGGAAGCTCATTCGCCCTCTCCTCACTGAAGACTTCAGCAAGGTCCCTATATTCCTCTGGTATTTCTGTTAATCTTTTTTCCTCTCCTATGGATGCTTTTTCTATTCTTGATTCTGGTAGCCTCCCTTGGGGTTTTAAGTCCATAGGGTCCCCCTTCGGGAATTTGATTTCTGTCGTCCTCCAATTTACCCAGGGGTTCCATTTTTTCAACCATTCCATCCCTAGAATCATTGGGCATTCCATACCTGGGGTCACCACAAACGTTAAGTCCTCTTCATGGTTGCCCAGGGAGAGATGTATTGGCAAAGTGGCTAGGGTAGCTGGCACCCCCCCTGCTATGGATCCATCTAGCTGGCCAAATGAGATTGGTTGTTCCAGTCTCCTGGATGGGATGCCCAGATTCCCCACTAGTGTTGGGCTAATGAGGCAGCGGGTGCAGCCAGAGTCTATTAAGGCTTTCACCTTCACAGCTTCGGGCATGGGGGGGATTAATATAGTCACTGTTTTGAAGATGGGTGTGATGCATCCACTTACCAGGGGTTCGCCCTCCGAGCTGTCATCTGAGGCATCCACCGGCCCTGTGGTGTAGGCTGGAGTCCTTTCCCCTTGGTGAGCAGAGGTGGGGGTTTCTGCAATTTCCATCATTCTCATGGCCGTTTCTTTTGGCTTAGCTGAATACTTTCCGGGTTTGTTGATTGGGGATCTGTCTGGGTTGTGCTGGGGGGCCTTTGAGCGGCATTCTACAGCTCGATGCCCTTCTCTTCCGCACTTGAAACATCCCATTTGCTTCTTGGCTGTATCCGATGATTTCACCGGTTGGTGTGTCAGCTTAGGCGGGGGGCGGCTCCATTGTTTTCCTCGGCGGTGCCTCTTCAATATGTCGATCTCTGCTTCCTCTGCCAAGACGTACCATTCCTGAAGTCGATGTGGGTCCCCTCGGGGCAGGCAAGCATCATATAGATCATAGTTTAGTCCGTCTTTGAAATGGCCAAGGAGGATGTCTTCTGGCCAATTCAGTTTGCTGGCAATGGCCCGGAATTCTTGTGTATACTCAGCCACTGGGCGTTTGCCCTGCCTCATCGTTGTTATTCTTTCACGGGCTTTGCGATCAGCCAGGGGGTCTTCAAATCGTCTTCTCAAAGAGGACATGAAACGGTTGAAGTTACTGAGTTCTGGGGCATTGGAGTCATGCAAGTTCACTACCCAATCCGCAGCTGGTCCATCCAGGGCAGATTGCACGATCCGGATGCGGGCTTTGTCGCTGGGAATATCCTGCCCATATTCCTCCATGTAGCTGAGGACTTGGGTTAGGAAAAACCCCAAGCGTGTTGGCTCCCCTTTGAATTTCACTTCCAACGGTGGACGTCTTGGAATGGATCGGTGCCTCCATTGTTGGTGGTAGTGCCTTCCGTCCAGATTGCCATCTGTGGTCTGGTAGGGGGTGGGGGCTCCTGGATCAGTAGATGTCCCTGGGGTTGCAGGTTCCATGTCCCCCTCGGTGTCTCTCCCTTTGCGGCTCCAGGAACTGGGGCGGCCGTAGGGCTCAGTATTCTCCTCTCCTAGGGAGCTGAGAGTTCTCTTCATCAGGTCAATAGCTTTCTCTAGGATCCAGTCTGAGTACGGTGCCCAGCTTCCTCCCTCTTCACTTGCGTGCAGGGATTTCTCCATCTCCTGCTTCCATTCTGGTTGCTTGGTCCCCCGTCTCAGGGTCACCTTTCTTGATTCCTTTCCCCACTCACTTTTCTTTCCAACGCCCATCGACCAGCGAGGCTTGTGGTCCTGTGTCTCCACCACTTCTCCTGAGGAATCTGGCCTCTCGGATCCCAACATCTGGCAAGGTTCCAACTGGGTCAGCGGCTCTCTTTCCAGGGAGTTTTCCCCCTCTCTTGCTCCATTGTCTGACATGGTAAATTTTTGCAAAATCCCCCGGCAAGGGTCTTCCTTCCAGGTGGATTAATTTTGCAAGTCCTGTCTAATGTAAGGACCCACCCCACTTTGCATCTTAAGAAGACAGAACTCTTGGAATAATTCTTCCAACAGGAATCCTTTATTAAGAGAAAATGGTTGCAGGCATGCTAGACAGGACTTGGGGTTCAAGCTCTCCCATTCAAGGTTTTAAGGGGTTCCCCAGTAGTCCCACCCAATCAACCCCCCTTCCAGTGATAGTTTCAAGTATCACAATTCCACCCCCTTTCTTCTTTCTTCCGTCTGGATGGAGACTTCAGGTAACTACATGAAAGGCAAATACCCTGCTTTGTTATGATAAGGTCCTCTAGTGCTAACGCTTTGATGTTACAATAAACACACATTCAGCATTCAGCTCTTTGAAGTGTACTGAAGGAAGTGAGGGCCATAAAGCCCCTTTGTTCTCCCCCTTCTCTCCCTCTTATGGCAGAATCCAAAGAAGGCAGAATTGGGAGTTTCTATATTTGATAATTAAAGATGAAATATGATTGGATTCTGACAGAGCATTTCTGTTGAGGATTGGCAGCGGAGGTGGGGTGGGGGGTGTTTGGTTTTTATTCCCCTTGTCTGCTGGGTGGTTGAGCAGGTTTTGGTCACTTCACATGACCCTGGGACACTGTGATCGTCATAAATACGAATCAGTTGCCAAGCATCTGAATGTAAATTACAAGACCCTGGAGATGCTGCAACATTCCAGCTGATTGGCACTTCTTCTGATTGGCTCAGCAGAAGCTCCAGGATCAGTGCTGCTTTCCAGCTGGAGCCTGTCGCTGATCCTGACGCTTCCACTGAGCCCTGACAGCCCTGCAGCTCCAGCCGTCTCTCGCTCAGGCTTGTGCAGTGCTGCCACCGGTTCAGCTCATTCCCCTCCCACACTACCACTTTTCTAGGATGGTTGCATACCACCTGCCAGGTGCCAATGTATCACAGGTGGTACCCGTACCGCTGGTTGAAAAGCCCTGCTGTAAACCACTTAGAGAGGGCTGTAAAGCACTGTGAAGCAGTATATAAGTCTAAGTGCTGTTGCTATCGCTATTCATTAAATTATAGGTATAATTGTGTGATCTGGATAAGTATCCTTCCAGATTTGTAAAATTGATTTGCCCTCACATTCTTCTTGCTAGGGCTGAGATAGAAAGTGACTGGCCCAAGGTCCTCCAGCTGGCCACACCAATTGGGTTCTCATGCTGATGGTAGAAATCTTGAATTTAATTGAAGTCAATGGAACTCAAACTGACAATCTCTTAATTGTATTGTGTGATTAATATATCTGTACATTTGATTGATTATATAGCACTGTGGCTTTTAGTTGCAAATATGTATGCAATTTTATGTTATTTTCATTTATGAACTTTCATTCCTAGCTTAGAATGTGGTATATTTTTAATATATATGTGTGTTTCAGCAAAAGAGAAGGGAGAGAAGAAGTTGTTTGGTTTTTCTTTCGTCCCTCTGATGCAGGAAAATGGAAGGACCTTGCCAGATGGCATTCATGAGCTCATTGTGCATAAGGTATTTTCAAAAAGAAGTCAGAAAAAACATAGCTTATTCAGAAAAAATCTTAGATTGATTCAACTGTCAGAAGAATGCTAGATTTGTCATTATATAACATATCCTTTCATCATATCCTTTCCAACTTATGTTGCTGGTTCTTTCTATTACACATGTGTACATGGGCATACATCAATCTGCTCTCACACATGAGGAAAAAGGTGAATATCTGTTCTGTAGATATCAAACTTGGGACATGAAGGATGTGGAAATTTTAGAGCATGGGAAGTAAATATATATAACAAATATTATCAGTAGTTACAGTAAGTATCCTAAAAGCATAGCAAACAATGAAGTTACCTAGAAAGTACATAGGAAGAAAATATTAGAAAAGACAGTTGATTAGCAGTGTAGATCGTTTTTCTAATGGCTTTAGATGACAGTTCTATGCTGCACTTTATTTCATTAGATGTAGTGAGTTAAAATGCAAATTTAATTGTTCTCTCAGTGTGAAGAAAATATAACCGTTCAGGATTCTAGTCGCTACCTCAAATTTCCCTTTTCAAAAGGGCATCTCCTTGCAAACAACCACCAAGCAATTAAATCTACTAAAGAATCTTTCTGGATTACATCTTTCCTGTGTTCAACTAAACTCACACAAAATGGTAAAGTATAATGCATAATACAGTATAGTAGATGAGCTTATTAATATAAGTATACTGTATATACTTGTGGATAAGCCAAGAATTTTAAGTGCCAAAATAGACCCCCAAATCAGATAAGTGATATTTTGGTTAAACTGTGGATAAACTGAACCAGTTCATGTATTTTCATTTAAAAAGTGAGGGTCTGCTTAACCACGGATGTGTTTACGTATAAGTATATATGGGAAATAGAAGTACTAAGAAAGTATTACTGTTTATACCATGGACAAGTCCATTTGTGGAATCTGATATTTTGGTTAAAAATTTGATGGTTGGCTTATTCATGGATAAGCTTATTCGCAGGCATAATACAGTAATACAAACATGTTTTATAATTTAATATTAGCAATATTGATACCAAACATACCTAATAAACCAGGGGTCCCCAACCCCCAGTCTGTGAACTGATACCGGGCCACTGCGTGCAGAAACCGGTCTGCACAAACAAGCAAAGCCCCATCCATGGGATGCAGGCAGCACACAAAACCATCACTCTCCGGTCCACAGAAGAACCTTTCTCCGTGGAACCGGTCCCTAGTGCCCAAAAGGTTGGGGACGTCTGTAATAAACTATTGATTGGTTCAATAGATGAATAAATTATCTGTGGATCTGTTTGGAAGCAGATTAAAAATTTAACAGTTTTAATGTGACAATATTTTTTAAGAAGCATATCTATGGATTATTTTTTAAAATTACCATTCGATGCTTTCTGGTTTTAAAAAATGCCCTTAAAGGTTTTTCAGTTTATTGTCCAAAATGATAAAATATTGTGAGAAATATGAGGACTTCTGAGGACTTTATTATTAAAATTTTGGCATTGAATATAATGCATGACACAGATTTAAATAAATGGAGAAAAATACAGTTTCATGTTTAACAGTGCAATTCTATTTCTCCTCTCAGAAGTAAAATGCATTACATTCTTAGGGAATTACAGTGAATAAAATGAATGTTACATTTCAGGTGCCATAATTTTTTGGATAGCATGTACATATTTGCAGCTTAAAACTTGGGCTTGACTTAAGGGAATTTAGATATACAGTATAATCTTTTTCTTTTGGCTATTTCTTAAATTAATGTATATACAATAAATCACGGGTGTTAAACTGCCGGCCCACAGACCGGATGCATCATAGCGAAACCACATCCACCGCATTGCCGGCAATGGCAAAAAAGTTGCGATAGGTCATGACACATCAAGTGACATTGTGAGTTTGACACCCTTGCAGTAAATTGTTTGCTTATAACTGTATTTTTGCTAAACTTTATTTTGTAGGAGATATGCTTGACCTTCTTAAATGGCGAGCTCACCCAGAAAAAATTGCAGGTTGCCTCTCAAAACTGAAAGAAATTGATGGTTCTGAAATAGTGAAGGTGAATACAATTGGCACTGTTTATTTTTCTCACCATGATAAAATATAAGAGTAACATTTTCAAAGGATATAGTTCTTAAATTTCTTTTCCTTCACCTAGTTTCTCCAAGATACACTAGACACTTTATTTGGGATTTTAGATGAAAATTCTCAAAAGTATGGCTCTCAAGTATTTGACTGTTTGGTAAGGCATACTTTATTACATACTCATTGTGTTTGTTTTGATTTTTGAAATTGGCTAAAATAAACTAATATGCATTTTTTTTCATAGGTTCACATAATTAATTTGCTGCAGGACAGCAAGTTTCATCATTTTAGGCCAGTTATGGATACCTACATTCAAAGTCATTTTGCAGGAGCTCTTGCTTACAGGTAGAAAGGTTTCAATGCTTTGAATATAGATGCAATCAGATGTTTGGCACTTGTCAGCAACTTTAGTTCAAATGTGTTGCAGTCTCCATGGTTAAAACCAAAGTGTGATAAACTGATATTTTAAATTAATCGTACTTTGTTGTAAAAATTGATCTGAGCTATTACATTTGGTTATCAATACTAAATCATCTGACATATAATTATTTTGCTTTTTATAAATCTAAGTTCATACTGTATGTATCTTTAACTGTTTTCTGAGTTTGGAAAATGCTTAATATTAAACCAAATTCAAACAGAGAAGAGGTGGTGGATTTATTCATCAAAGCATCTGAGGGCACAACAAGAAGCAATGGGTAGAAGATTGTTAAAGAGAGATCCAAACTGGAACTAAGGAAAAATTTCCTTACAGAACAATGAATCAATGAAATAGAAGTTTTTAAGAAAAGTGGACAGCCATTTATCTGGGATGATATAATATCTCCTGCCTTGGGCAGTAGGTTGGACTAGAAGATCTCCAAAGTCCCTTCCAGCCCTATGATTCTAGGATTCTAAGTAGTTTTCCCCTAATTCTCAAAGGATTTATTAATAGCCCTTAAACCACATGGTTTGAATATGAATGAGTAAATTAGAACACAAATCTGAGAGTACAAAAGGAACGATGACGGATCAAGGAAAGAATTTAGTTACTAGGCCAGTGCAGCATTTTGAATTTGGAGGCTTGGATTTGGGTAATGCTCACAAGGCAACTGTCTTAAACATCATATAGCAACTGTAGAAAATACCTATTGGAAGCTATAAAAAATTGTGGCTGCTTTTAAGGAGTTGTGGAAAGGTACTGCATTTGTATTCCATGTGTGGTGCAGGACATTTTTGCCTTTGAGCTGCTGTGCTGCACTAATAAACACCCGACCATTTATGGTCTTATACTTTAATGGGCTATGATTGTTACAGGTAGTGCTTGACTTACGGTTGGTCATTTACTGTAGTAACCATTTTACAACAGATCTCTTCCCAAAGTACTTAGGATCCAGATACGAAGTTCCTATAAACGCACCACCTGCATTCATGTGATTGCATTTTGTATACTTGGCAAAATTGCTGCATAGCAAACAAAGGATTTGCTTAATGACTGTCATACCTGCTTTATGACTGCCACATTAGTTTAATAACTGCCACAAAAAGGGTCATAAAATTGGATCAGTCACATGATGACACTCTTTACAACTGTTGTAATTTATGACCACAAGTGGAAAGCTCCATTATGTTCATATGTCAAGGACTACCTGTATACTTAAGCTGCGACAGTGAAATATATTTTTCTTCTCCATATCTTCACTTGGTCTGCTTTGTTTGGTTTAATTTGCCTCCTTCAGAATTAATGATCTGATGCAATTCTCAAGGATCTTGAGAATCTCTCCCTTTATTTCTATGTAAGATCTTTCATTGAACCCAATATTGTATTAATTGGACTAGAGGTGGCGCAGCAGTTAGAGTGCAGTACTGCAGGCCACTTTAGCTGACTGTGTTCAGCAGGTCAGCGGTTCATATCTCACCGGCTCAAGGTTGACTCAGCCTTCCATCCTTCCGGGGTAGGTAAAATGAGGACCCAGATTGTTGGGGGCAATGTAAATATATATATACATTGCTTACTGGTGTACACCGCTTAGAGAGTGCTTGCACTTAAAGCAGTATATAAGTCTCATAAATAAATAAATAAATAAATTGAAATGTTCTCTCTAGAAATGTGTGCAAATTTTCATAGCTAATGGAGCATAATCATTAAACAAATATCTACTGTATACCAAATCAGATTATTGGCCCACATTGTTTCAAGATAAAATATTATTTTATATGAAAGGTATATACAGTATAGCTGTTCTAATGTCTGCCCCCGTTCAAGGCTATGTTATGTTATGTTATGTTATGTTATGTTATGTTATTATTTTACATTATATTATATTATAATTGTTGAGTCCTCGGCTTAATGGCGAATGAGCACAGAACATCTCGTAGTGTCAAGAAGTCTTTATTGTAGTCTCTTCTGCTCCGTTACAGCTCTGAGGCTCGCAGGCCTCTCTGCTTCCCTTAATAACGTTCCCCGGGCAGAATGGCAACAATTAGGCGCGCTCCGCGGCTCGCGCATGCGCGCGAAGCCGGCGCCAGCCAGTCTGGTCCCGGGCAGCTTGCAACTGCCCGGGACCATTGCAATGTCCCGAGCCTGCCTTTGCAGGCTCAGGATACAACACCCCTTCCCCCCTGGCTAAGACTAATAAACTATATGAATAGTTACACGTGACCTCAACACGAGCGTGGTGTGCCAACCCATGCTCCAAATGGTATCGGGCTATTGTTCTGGGATTAATAACCAATGCCCGTATTTCCAGTTTTACCAACAGCAGACACCCTCTGCTTTGCCAGCAGAGTTACAAAGTCCTCAAGATACTTAGGAGATCTCTTTGCTCTCTGTGACCTCCTTAGAATCTGAGAATCCCCAATTTCTTTTTGCACAGAGGATGCCCCCTCTTTCAGACCCTGGTGGTCCCCATGGACCGTGCCCCATTGCTTAGTCTGCTTGCTTGCCCACTGGGCTCGTCAGACCAGGACTTTGTTCTCCCAATAACCTGGTTGACCTGCCTAATTGCAGGCTCCCTGGCCCCTCTATAAAACTGCCATTGTTAGGCAACTCTGTAGAGTCTTCCAGGCCCACACTGGACCTATCAAGGGACTGCATCCCTTCGCTCCCCAGCCCCGTAACGGGACTGTCTGGGGTTTCAGTATTTCCCCAAAACTCAGTTGCCCCCCCATCTGTGCCGGAGTGTCAGAATTGGGATTTGCCTCTCTGACCACCTCCCTGTGTGAATGCCTCCTTCTGGAAACAGTAGCAGTACTGGGCCAACTAGACTGTTTGTGTGCCAGCTCTCTTGCAATGTTTGAGTTATTAGGATGCTCCCAGTTATTCTCCCTGACTGGAGTGCTGAATGGTATTGGTGAATGATGAGTATGCCCCCTGGGTGACTCCCTGGCTGGAGTAGGCACTGGTGCCTGTGTGCTTTCTGGTTCCCATGGATTCCTGTTTGGAACACTTGCGGAACCTTGGAATAGGCCGTCTGTGGCCTCTCTGTTGGGGCCCGGCTGCTGCCAACACCCATGCCTTTGCCCATAGTGGTCCCCCTCCCCCCCTGGAAAAGGCCCAGGAGTTTCCGAGGGTAAGTCCAGTCTTCTACGCAGCTGGTCGATATGCCGCCGAAGGACACAACCGTCATTCAATGAGACCTCGTATGACAAAGGGCCAGTAACCTTGCATACTACAGCAGGAACCCACAAGTGACCAGGCCCATAGTTACGGGTCCATACCGGGGCACCCACTTGTAGATACCTCGGTCCCCTGGGTTGTGTAACCTTAGGAGGCAGTCTGTCCGGGTGCAACCTATCAAGTTTAGTAATCAGTTTGCACCCCCAGCGAAGTTCAGCTGGGCTTTTCCCAGTAGAAGTTGAAGGTGTGGTGTGGTACGCAAGAAGAAAGTCTGCCAACCTGTGGTGCCAGTCCCCATAGGTCAGTTTCTTTAAAGCATCCTTGGTGATGCGGACCATCCGTTCAGCCATACCATTGGTGGAAGGGTGGAATGGTGCAGAGGTGGCATGACGAATCATGTTGGCCTGTAAGAAAGCTTGAAATTTGGAAGAGGTGAATTGAGGGCCATTGTCAGACACCAAAACATCCGGAAGCCCATGTGCAGCAAAAATCCCCCTCAGTACTTGAATGATCTTGGCAGTGGTGGTTGAAGAGACAGGTACAACCTCAAGCCACTTTGAAAGCTATCAACAAGGACCAAGAAGAATTGACCCTGAAAGGGCCCAGCATAATCAATGTGCACTCTAGACCAAGGTAACTGTGTTTCCTCCCATCTATGTACAGGAGCCTGGGGCATTTCTGGGCGTGAGCGCTGACACAGGTGGCATGCATGCACCTTAGCCTCTATTTCCTTGTCTAACCCAGGCCACCACAAATGGCTGCGCGCAAGCGCCTTCATTCTTACAATGCCAGGATGGCCCTCGTGAAGGGAGCCAAGACCCTAGACCTCATTGAGGTAGGAATAACAACTCTGCTGCCCACAGCAGACAACCCTGAAAAGTGGATAACTCATGTTTCTTAAGCCAGAAACTCTGAAACCCAGTGCCTGGACAACTCTCTGGCCATCCAGACAAAACCCATGATAGTACACGAGTGAGTGTGATGTCTGTGGCTGATTCAGCAGCCACATCCCTGGCATTTAAAGGTGACTCAGGCAGGATGTTGATGGCAGGGGCAGGGTCAGCCTCTACCACTTGTAAGGGTAATCTACTGAGGCCATCAGCATGGCCCATTTCTTTGCCAGGTTTGTGAACTAAAGAAAAATCATAGGCTGACAGAAAGATAGACCATCTCAGCATTCTGTGGGAGATGATATGGGGGGTTTGTTTGTTTGTAGTAAACAACCCCAACAAAGGCTTATGGTCAATGTAGACCGTGAAATGTCTGCCATATAAAAAATCATGGAATTTTTTAATCCCAGCAACAACAGCTAAGGCTTCCCTGTCTATCTGGGCGTAGTTTCGCTCAGCAGAAGACAAGGTTCTGGAGTAATATGCAACAAGAACCTGAGTTCCATCAGGTCTTAGATGGCTAAGTACTGCTCCCACCCCATAAGGGGAAGCATCACAAGCAATGCACACAGGAAGAGTTTCATTAAAATGTGCAAGCACAGTATTGGATGTAAGTAAGGCCTTAACCTCATTGAAGCTTGCTTCATGTGCCTGTGACCACTGCCACACTGCCTGTTTGTCCAGAAGCCTATGAAGTGGTTCAGCTACATTAGCTTTATTAGGAATGAATGCATTATAGAAATTCAAGAGGCCCAGAAAAGCTTGTAGTTCAGCTTTGGACCTAGGCCTAGGAGCTTTCATAATAGCCTTTAATTTGGACTCAGCAGGATGAATGCCATTGGCATCTATTTTGAATCCCAGGAAATCTGTAGAAGGCACCCCAATTTTACATTTGTCTTTTTTAAGCTTGAGGCCTGTTTTCCGGAAGCGCAGCAGGACAGCCCTCAATCTCTCAGCTAAATTTTGAGTGGAGTCTCCAGCTATTAAGACATCATCAAAATAGGGGCAAACCCCTGGTATACCCCTCAAAGTATTTTCCATTATGTTTTGGAAAATTCCAGGAGCCACATTTACTTCAAATTGTAGTCTTTTGACTTTGAATGCCCCCCTTGTGTTACAATGGTTTGTGCTACAGCAGTAGCTTCATCAACAGGAAACTGTTGATAAGCCTGTGCTAAATCTAGCTTTGCAAAAACACGCCCCCCCCCCTTGAGGGAGGCCAGAATATGACTGACTATAGGTACAGGATATGCATGTTGTTGCAATGCCTTGTTTAGAGTGCATTTGTAATCTGCACAAATGCGAATGTCCCTATTAGCCTTAAGAGGCGTGACTATGGGAGTTTCCCAAGGACTTGAGTCAACAGGTTCTAAGACACCTTGCTGAATCAATTTGTCCAATTCAGCATCAATTTTTCCTTTTAAAGCAAAAGGTACTCTCCTTGCTTTTACTCTGATAGGAGTGACAGTGGGGTCTAGCTTTAAGGAAACTGGGGGCCCTTTGTATATACCCAGCTGAGAGCTGAAGACATCTGCAAATTCTTTGCAGACTTCTTGTAGACCTAATGTTTGCAAACTGTTAAGCCCTGTAACTTGTATTCCCAAGGCCTCAAACCAATCAAGTCCTATGAGACTCGTGCGCTCACCCCCAACTACCAATACATCTAATGGACCTTCAAAATCCTTGTATTGTACATTAAGGGTGGCCTCCCCCTTACTACACACCTTGGAGTTTTGAAAGTCTGTTAGAACTATATTGGATGGCCTAAGCTTGGCCTGGAACCCACTGCTAGAGCAAATCTTTCTGAATGTGTGAATGGAAATAATTGAAAGTGCAGACCCAGTGTCTAGTTCTATAACCAATGGAACTCCTTGCAACTTCACCTTAAGTGACAGTTTCTTTTTAAGTGGCTTGTGTGTGCCTGTCCTATAAATGCTTCTTCGTGATGCACAGAAACCCACCCTGTTTTGGCTGGGGACCCTGGTACCTTTCAGGCGCAATTCTTCTCGGGGTTGTACCTTCTGACGGCCCAGACACACAGCTGCTATGTGGCCTTGCTTTCCACATGCTCTACAGATTGCAGAACGGAACCTGCAGTCGGTCCTCTTGTGGCGACCTCCACACCCGAAGCACTTGGGTACAGCTGAAGACTTTTCTTTGCCTTCCTTCTGCTTCCTTTCTTTGGCTGGGTAGAGATGATCCATCTCGTCTTCAGGATCCTCTTCCGAGCTCTCCTGGACTCCCTCATGGTGCACGGAAACAGCTTCTGGAGTGCTCCTGATAGGCCTCATGTTCTTGATTGCCCCACCTGCTGCCTCTTCTGCAGTAACCTCTCTCAAGGCATCTTGGAACAATATGTCTTCCTTTGCAAAAAGTCTCTGCTGCAAGTCTCTGTTCCTAAGCCCACATACAAATCTGTCTCTCAACCTTTCTTCTAAGTCTTTAAACTCACAAGGCTTAGCTGCTGTTCTCAAAGCTGCAATGTATTCTTTAGCTGATTCACCAGCCCGTTGATCCCTCTGTTCAAAAGTATGTCTCCATGCAATAACAGACAACTTGGGCTGAAAATGTTCTTTTAGTAATTTTTTTAAATCTGTGTAGGTGACAGATTCAAGAGGCGCAGGGGCTGCTAAGTTTTCAGCAATTTCAAATGCATCTTGACCACAGACACACAGCAAAGTAGCGGCCTTTAAGCCATCTTCTCTTACTTGGTTTACTCTAAAATAGTTTTCTACTCTGGCCACATAAGACTCCCATCTTTCTGGGTGCATGACATCAATTTCAGAGAGTCTCCCTATCTTCGCCATTTTCTCCTTTGTAAGGAAGGGATCTATCAGCCAGCTTATCTCCAGCGACGCTGTACTGGCAGGCAGGTGCTGAATTTAACGCCGTCTTCCTAGCTGCTCTCAGGACTCCTGGGTAAGCTTACAATTCTTCTTAATTAATTGTAAGACATCCCACCTTCGTTGCCAGTGTTGAGTCCTCGGCTTAATGGCGAATGAGCACAGAACATCTCGTAGTGTCAAGAAGTCTTTATTGTAGTCTCTTCTGCTCCATTACAGCTCTGAGGCTCGCAGGCCTCTCTGTTTCCCTTAATAATGTTCCCCGGGCAGAATGGCAACAATTAGGCGTGCTCCGCGCCTCGCGCATGCGCACGAAGCCGGCGCCAGCCAGTCTGGTCCCGGGCAGCTTGCAACTGCCCGGGACCATTGCAACGTCCCGAGCCTGCTTTTGCAGGCTCAGGACACAACAATAATATTATATTAAATGAAAATACTGAGTGAGGAGAATCGTGTCCTATTCAGATTGTAAGAGCAAAGTTTATCGAGGATGTTTGAGTTTCTGAGATTTGGAGATGAAAACCTTGCACATACTACAATGAGGTTGGCTAATTAACTTTCCTATCTAGAAAGCAAAAAATATTAGTATCTTAAAAGAAATCCAAACTTTATTAGATTTGTGAATATATATGCCAATAATAATGTCCTATTCTCTATATTCATAATTCAACAATTTAAATACAGAAGATTATCCACTGAATAGGTTTTTTTTCAATGACATTTTATTTGAATTGTTTTGCATAATTGCTCATTTCCCTGGAAGTAGCTTATTGAGGCTTAATTTTCAGTAGATATATGTACTGATTAAATTATGAATTATTATTCACGTCAGTTATTAGGCTACTTAACAATTAATTAAGACTTGTAAGTTTTGTTTTATATTTTAGAGATCTCATAAAAGTATTGAAGTGGCATGTTGACCGATTTACTGAAGTAGAAAGGCAAGCACACAATCAGGAAGTATTAAAGGTAATCTCAATTAGCTTTGTGTAACCTGCTTCCATTCAGAGGCTTTTCCTAAATTACAGTTCCTATAATTTCCTGTTAGCGTGGCTCCATTTATCTGACACATCTGACTAGGAGCAGGTTGAAGAAGCTGATTTAATATAATTGTTAATATTGTTTGATCCACCTGGAGCTCCGGTCTCTCCCAGTTCACTCTCGTGGCTGGACATTTAGATGCTCGGTCCCCATGATAGACTGCAGTCTCCAGGTTGACCTAATGTCAGGACTGCCTCTGAACAATCCCTAGGAAAGAAAAGAATTGACTTCATAGATTCAGAGAAAGAATACTTTTACTAGGAAAGAACTGAATGCAAGGTCTGAAGCAAAACATGTGGGAAGAAACAAATTGAAACTAACCCCAGAGCCCACCCCCCCAGTAGCCAGGCAACCAGAGTTCAATTATCAGCCAGGAAGATGTTTTGGGAATGTCTCTGATCCAGATGCATTGCTCCTCCTTCATGCATGCTGATCCCAGGGCAGTTGGCCTTGAAGATGTTAAACAACCCAAGCTGACCTCTCTGAGTCCAGGCCTTCCCATTGCTTCTCAGAAATTCCAGTTTCACCTCTTGTATGCTTCCCCTCCCAAATATTCAATGCTTCCCCCTCCCCATTGTTTCCATGGCAGCTGGGAGTAAGCTTGAAGTAAAGCAATGATGATCAGTCTGACACTGGCTTTCAATTCCCCTTAATTTAGAAAGACTGAACATTAAAAAAAATCAACAAATTCAGCAAAGAGTTGCCCTTTTGTGATATGAGCTATCCATTTTATATTTTAGGCTATATACTATTTAACTAGTGCTCTTAGAAAAATATTTATTATTTATAAGAGGGAATGATATAAAATCACACATTTTATTCTATAGGCCCAAGAATATATATTTAAATATATAGTTCAGTCTCGGAAGCTATTCTCTCTTGCTACTGGTGGACAAAATGAGGAGGAATTCTGCTGTTGTATTCAAGAGCTTTTGATGTCAGTACGATTTTTCCTTTCCCAAGAAACCAAAGGAATCAATGCTTTATCTCAAGCCCAAGTAAGTTGTGCAAAAATACTGCCTTACATGATTACTTCTGTTTTTCACATTGCTTCTGTGCATTGTAACTGAAGTATAAAAACATAGTCAGTGTTTAAATGTGATATGTTAATGTTTCTGATCTATTTTCAGCTGTAATGACATTCACATATTAGTAACAAAAGTTGGATTAAACATCTGACAGTACTGTTTTTCTGTATGAAGTTTTTGGCTAAATTAACAAGCTATAGAATTTTTTGTTTCCAGTTGTTTTCCATGATTCAGATGCAGCTTTTGCAGTTATTTTTTTGTTTTGTTTTTTAATTCTAGTCCTTCTCTATTTTCACCATAGTCCTTGGATGTCTCATATTCATTTAAAACTGCAAATTAATTCACAATAATATTATTTATATTCTTTTTTTTCCCTTGGAAAAAACTATTAAGAGCAAATTTTAAATATCTGTTTTCTTGGAAAAGAGAAAAATTATAATTTTTACAATTAAATTCAAATAAAGATTAAATTCCTTTTTCTGTTTGAAGATTTGTAATATACTTAGCTTTTTCTTGGTTTGTTCCCAGGCAATCTTTCTCAGTTCCTTCCCAGCTGTGTATTCAGAATTGTTAAAGCTCTTTGATGTGAGAGAAGTAGCAAATTTGGTGCGTAATACTCTAGGGAGCTTGCCAATCATTACAAATGCGGATGATTCTCTTCAAGCAGTGAAACTTCAGTGCATTGGAAAAACAGTGGAAAGCCAATTGTATACCAATCCAGGTAGAAAACCAAATACCATTCCTAATTAACTAATATTGAAATAGTTCCTGGCACATGCTGATTGTGTATAAAACAGATAAAAATTAATAACATTTGGACTTTACACCAAAGTATGGATGGTGAATCCCTTGAATCACTTTTTGCAGGACCAGAAGTTCAGCAGTCTAATTATTTAAGTGTTGTAAGCTGCCCAGAGTTACTTTCATATGAGGTGGCAGCTATACAGATATGATAGATAGATAGATAGATAGATAGATAGATAGATAGATAGATGATAGATAGATAGATAGATAGATAGATAGATAGATAGATAGATAGGTAGGTAGATAGATAGATAGATAGACAGGTAGGTAGGTAGGTAGGTAGGTAGGCAGGCAGGCAGGCAGGCAGGCAGGCAGGCTTAGGGCTCTGTCTTCCTGTCTGTCTGTCAGAAAGATAACTCTCCAAACAGAAAGGAACCAAATTTGGTATGGTGAGAGAAGCCTGGACAAATAAAAATGGTCATGTTTGGCCAGGTACTACGAATAAAAAAAGTGCAGGAAAAAAATTTCTCTTTGCAGCCATAATGGACCACATCTCAGAATGCTTCCAACTTCTGAACTGCTTTCCTTCTCTTTTCTGTTCATAAGACCTAAAATGGAGCATACATAGCCTTCTCTATACTCATCTCAGGGATACAGATTCAATACAGAGTGCAGAAACATACATGTAGAAGCAATATGTATACAACATGTGGATGACTACATTTGTAGACTGATCAAAAAGCTTTGGGGAAAATATCTTTCTGTTCTAAAACTATTTATCTGCTAGTCCAGTGATGGCAAACCTTTTAGAGACCAAGTGCCCAAACTGCAACCCCAAACCCTCTTATGCATCGTTGGGTGCCGGGTGGGTGTGGCCATTATCTGGGTGTGGCCCATTGGGTGGGCATGGTTGCAGTGGTAACAGCAGACTGGGTGGGACTAAAAAGTTCAATCAATCAATTCCAACTTTGCCAGATCTTTTTTTTTCCCGCGAGAAGTTGAAATTGACTGATTGAACCTTTTTTTTTGTACACAGCGGCGGAGGCCTAAAGCAAAAAGGTTTTATATAACCCAGCTGAATGCCTAGGACTGGGGCGACGGCACGCGTGCCCACAGAGAGGGCTCTGAGTGCCGCCTCTGGCACCCGTACTATAGGTTCGCCACCACTGTGCTAGTCAGACTTGTATAGTATTGAAGGGGAGAGGAACATGTTTTGGGGTTTTCTTTGCCAGAAGTGTAGAGATACATAGAGTTGCAGGATATAACATTTGATGTTCTGTGGTACCGTACCAAGTTGGCTTTGCCCTGCTGCCGAAATTGATTTATAGCTCCCCATTAGCTTTCACTGAATTTACTCAAATTCAGATGTTTATAAATGTTTTTTTTTGAAGGTACTGAATATATTCCATAGTAAAGTCCAAAGACAATAAACAATAGTCAAATTTCTTTTGAAGAATGTACTCATCCAGGCAATATTCTCATTATTAAAATATTTATGCCTGAATAGTACATCACATTAAAAAAGGAATATATTCACCTGGAGTTTACTAAAATAGAATAGTATAGTATTTTAGCAATATAGAATAGTATTTTAGCAATATGTTAGTGAAATTAAAATTGTGAAAAAACTGTTAATATTAATGCTTTTTCCATTTCAGCTTACAAGAAAAGTCAATGGGAGCAGCTAGGCTTGCTTAACAGCCACATGATTCACTTACCAACTGCAGTAATTTGCTAAACAATTGTAGCAAAAAAAGGTTGCAAAATTGGGTGCAACTCAGTTAACAACCATCTTGCTTTACAATGGAAATTTTGATCTCAGTTGTGGTTGTGAGTTAATGTAAAAACTAAATCTAGTCCTTTGATAGTTCAGTTTGCATTCTTAATCACTGAAAAGACTAGATCATAGAATTATTCTACAGTTACTTTAAAGCATAAATGAAACAATAGCCATAATAAGACAGCGTCCATTGTATATATTTTCTCTTCCAGAGTCCCGGTATATTTTGCTACCAGTAGTTTTGCATCACCTTTATATGCACCTGCAAGAACAAAAGGATCTGATCATGTGTGCGCATATCCTTAGCAACATATTTTGCTTCATTAAGAAAAATAGTTCTGTAAGTAGAAGGAATATCACAGAAAATGGGCTTTTAATTGTTAAGAAGTCTATTTCAAAGGGAAGTAAGACTAAAGTTTATTATTAAAATGCTCATTGAGATAATTAAGGGAGATACTGTTTCCTGGGCTAAGAACCTCACTATTATTTCAGATATCCACAGGGAAGCCTTCTTCATAGTGATACCTATTATCTTAAATACTTACCCTGCTTAAAATTTTTGAGACACACTCTATCTTTTATGTATTTAATGAAAGCTAGGTCTTCCCTTTGTGAATATTGCATGAATGATTCTTTTGCTTTTATTTATTTTTTATTTTCTTCATGACTATATTTTTCTGCTGTTTTAATCAATTTCTTTTATTGCTTTTTTAAAATTTATAAATCAGTTGATAAGTATTTACACTGATTGCTTGATTATACAGTTGGTTTTGACCCCTAGCAATCATATGGATTTTCTCCATGAAAGTATTTGCATAGGAAAGGTTAAATAAATATCTCCTAAATTGGAACATCCAGCATGCAGTATCTAATTCTTCCCATTAATAGTATGACTAGTTTTATAGCAAAATGAGATTATTACATTTATTTTTCAGTACACCAATGTGTATGATTTTGTTCTTCTTTTTTAAACAAATCAAAGGATAAGTCAGTATTGGAAGAAATAGATGTAATTGTGAACAGTCTACTAGATGTATTACTCAGAACCATCTTGGAGATCACAAACTGCCCAAAAGCAGCAGGTTCTACCATGCAGCTTCAGTTTCAGGATGTTACAGTAAGTATTACACCAGAAATACCCATCATGAATATTGAACTGTTAAACTCCTTCCTACAATTATTTTTTTTTAAAAGAAACAAATTTTTGGTCTAAAATGTGTGCAGTTGCTCCAGTTGCATTGGAGCATTTGCTCATCTTAGATTAAAATATTGGAAGAACCCATATCTGAATTTGCAGTTTGATCAGAAACTAAATTCAGTTGGTGTGTGATTATTCTGAACTGAAATGTTAGGGTATTTATAGTACCAGTATGTAGTATTTTTAATGACTAAAGGACTGATAGTAAGTGTTCCAAAAAGAGTACAGTGTATTGCTAATTTGTCATATTAAATGCAAATGAACATAAGTGTTGGTGTCAAATTATAGACCTGTTAACTAACCATCAAGAGTGTGCAGTGTATGGTTTTATGTTAGTGTTAGGACTGCTAAGTTATAAAGGTTTCGACAAAGTTTGGAAGCCCTTTTGGGAAAAAAAGAATTGCAGAAAATATACAATAATTTCAAACCTGCCCCAGCCTGATCTCCTAGGGAAGTAAAACTCTTGACTCCATTTGGTTGAAGTGAAAATGTACTTTTACTATGAGATGCTGGATGCATTAAAGTCAAGTGGAATTTAAAATTCCCATGAGCCATTACAGAACTAAACCCTTGGTTCCCCTTAGTCCTCTCCCTATCCATGCATAGCCAATCTGATACTACCGAGATGTTTTGTGAAATGCTGAGGTGTTTGGGCTGGTAAAATTCCACTCTCAGGGTAAATGGCCTCAAAGATGCCAGTGCATCAACACAAACCAGATTTCAAAGCGCTCTGTTCTTCCTCAGCTGCCAATTCCCCCCCCCCAATTTCCCATCATACAAGTATATAGCTTTATTGCCCATTTGTTCCCCCCCTCTCCTCCCTGATTGATGGCAGAATGCCGGCTGGTGGATCTGACATGCCTGCCCCCCTTGACAAGGATGTCAGTCCTGAAAAAAGACAGAAAGACACAACAAAGAAAGAAACACAAGGTAGATATACATTTAGAGTAGGGAACTATTTTGGTTTATTAGGGTATTGGCTATGGAAGCATTTGAGGAGTTTGGCCACTTTAATGTGCATAAGGTCATCCATTCAGTCCTGGAGGGAGGAAAGTTTTTCCATGCAACTAAATATTGGAGTTTTCCTCTATGTTTGCGAGAGTCTAGAATATCCTTAACTTCAAAATGTTGTTCCCCTTTAATTATGAGAGGTTCGGGTGGTGGAGGCAACATGGGATGCACAGGGGATCGAATCTCTGATTTTAGTAAACTACAATGGAAAATCGGATGAATGTGCCGAAGAGATTTCAGCAGTTTGAGCTCAACTATGACTGGGTTGATGATTCTTTTGATGTAAAAAGAGCCAACGTACTTTGGTCCCAGTTTTTTGAAAGGTTGCCTGGACTGCAGGTATTTGGTGGAGAGGTAGACCCAGTCTTCTATTTTGAAGTCTTTGGGCTTTATCCACTTTTTGTCTGCATGCTTTTTATAAGTCTCATCTCCTCCAATGATTTTCTAACCACAGGCCAGGAATTCTGTAGCTAGTCAACCCAGTCTTTTAAAGATGAAATAGGGTGGTGGTGATCAGGGCAGTTCAGGTAGGGGCACAAAATCATGCTACTATATATGGGGTTATTATAAGCTACTTCAGCAAAAAGGAGGAGATCAGTCCAGTTGTCCTGCTGATAGTTTATATAACATCTCAAGTATAGTTCTATCACCACATTCATATATTCACACCCCCCATTTATTTCATGATGAAGACTGGAACTAAGCCCTTGGGACTTCCAAGAAGCTTTAAAACCTCTTGCCAGAATTTGGACATAAATTGCACTTTGTGGTCAGAAATTATTCTTTATGGAGCATCATGCAGCCTATAGACATAATGGATGAACAGTTTAGCCAAAGTGTGGGTGGAAGGAATTTTTTGGCAAGGTACAAAATGCACGTGTTTAGAGAACAAATCAATGATAACCCAGATTACAGTATTTGTCGAGCTTTCCAATAACTCTACTATAAAGTCCATAGAAATTTCCTTCCAGGGGGCATTAGGCTCCACCACCGGCTGGAGAAGTCCTGGTGTTTTCCCCTGCCACTGCTTGGCTGAAGTGCAGACTGGGTAACTAGCCACATAGCTCTAAATGTCTTTTTTAAGTGACAGCCATCAAAACTGCACTTAATTAAGTGTAAAATTGTCTTTTGGGTTTTGAGTCATGGTCCTTTTCAAAGATTAGTAATCTTTGGCTTTCAGGAACATACAGCTTGGCTCCCACTCAGGCTAGACTCTCTTGCATTGTACATTCATTTTTGTGAGCTTGGAACCACTTATCCTCCTCCAAGGCTGCCTTTAGGTCTCTGCTATGCCTTCCCCAATTTGAGGTTTTGCTCTCACCTGTGCTTGGGTGGTGACTGGTGTCGCAACCTGATGGGACAGAATAACCAGTCTATTTCCTGTTTAGTGCTGTCGTATTCAGGCATCCTGGATAGTGCATCAGCCTAGAAATTTTTCCTCCCTGGGAGGTAGTAAAGACTGAAATTAAATTGGTAAAAATACTGAGCCTATCGATCTTGCTTGGGCGATAATCTCCTGGGTGTTTTTAGGGCTTCTAAGTCTTTATGATCAGTCCACATCTTGAAAGGGGTCTTGCTCCCCTCCAGGAAATGTGTCCATGTTAAGAGTGCCCAACACACTGCTTAAATCTCTTTTCCCAAACTGCCCATCGCCGCTCAGTGTCAGTTTCCTGGAGGTGTATGACATGGTTGTAGGGCACCCTGGCTATTCCTTTGGGGAAAAAAACCAGCTCCCACAGGCATATTGCTAGCATTCACCTGAATAATAAATGGGGTGTTAGGGTCTGGGTGTTTTAACACCTATTTGGCAGCAAACAACCATTTTGAGTTTTTCAAATGCTGACTGGCATTCCATTGTCCGCTTGAATGGCTGATTTGGTTTTTCCCTTCCCCTTTTGTCTTTAGCAAGTTGGTTATAGAGAGAGTGGTCTGGGTCAACGATGGGATAAATTGATGGTAAAAGTTCTCAAATTGCCAAAAGCCATGCAGTTGATTTCTGGTGTGGTGTGGAGCCCACCCAAGCACTGCCTTAACTTTTTCAGGGTCCATCTCTATCCTGTTGTGGGAGATGCGGTAGCCCAAGTAGTCAATTTTATTCTGGTGGAACTCGCATTTTGAAAGTTTAGCATACAGTTAAGCAACCCTGAGCTTTTTAAGGACTGCCCTAAGCAGTTTTACATGCTCCATCATAGTCTCACTGTAAATCAATATGTCATTCAGATAGACTAACATCCACTTGTAGATGTGCTCAGGCAGTACCTCATTTATCAGCTGCATGAAGACAGTGGGGGCCCCTTGTGGTCCAAAAGGGAGGACACTGAATTTTAAACACCCTAAGGTGCAGTTAAAAATGGTTTTCTATTTGTCTCCTCTTTAATCTGAACTCGGTAATAAGCTTCTAGCAAGTCCAATTTAGTAAAAAACTTCCCTTTGGCCAAATGGGCTAACATATCTTTCATCAGAGATAATGGGTAGATGTTTTCCACACACAGAACATTTAGCCCTCTATAGTCTATGCATAGATGCAAGGATCCATCCTTTTTCTCCTGAAACAGTATCGGGAGCCCCCCTGGTTTGGGCCAGTTGGATGAGCTCCAGCTTCAGGTTTTTGTCTATAAAAGAACATAGTTTGTCCAGTTACCTAGGGATCATCGAATACAATTTGGGTTTAGGCAGTTTAGCCCTGGCATGATGGAGCAGTCTGTTGGCCAGCGAGGTGGGAGTTCATTTAAACTTTTCATGCTAAACATGTCCCCTAAGTCTCGGTACTCCAGCGGAATTTGGGGATTGCCCTTCTTCTGCTTTTGCACTGCGACCCCCACCTCCTGTCTCAGCTTTGGGGTCCATAAGCTTTTGCCTGGTTTCCTTTCAGCCTCTGACCACCAGATTTTTAGCAGCCTCTCCTCCAGTTCACATAGGGATTTAATTTCCATAGCCACACCATTCCCAACACTAAATACCCAGAGCCACAATAAAACTCTGTGTGCACCCTCAGTCGTATTTCTATCAGCTTGGTGATGCATGTTGCTGGGATTTCCCCTGTTATAGAGCCATCTAATTGGCAGAATGCCACTGGCACTTTGAGCAGTCTAGTTTATCCACCAGGGCATGGTTGACCAAGTACCTGGTGCACCCTGAGTCCAGAAGGGCTTTTAGGCTGGCTTTCTGCCCTGAGGATTGGATTATCAGTTCTATGGGGACTGTCACCAGGGTGATTGGGCCACTTTGCAGGGGGTCATCATTGGAGTCCATGTCATTCTCCCCCATCCTACTGCTGGGCTGATCAGAGTTTTCTCACCATCCCTGTGGATGGGATGAACTCTGCAACCTCCCTTCTTTCCAGGGGTGTCTCATGAGTTCATGTCGGTGGCTTGGCAGGCTTTTGGGTGGGCCCCAGGGTTGTTTTTTGAGTTGTTCAGTTGGATTAGCACTCAGCAGCCTGCTGCCCCTCTTTTCTGCACTTGAAGCAAGCTGTGGAGCATTGCTGAGGGCTCTGAGTATCTATTTGTGATTTTGGGGTTTCCTAATTCTCCAGGAAGGATTTTTGCCCCCCCCCCTCCTTGGCTATGCTTGTTTCAGGCAAGGTCAATCTCTGCTTCCTCAGCTAGGATATACCAGCCATGGAGAGTGGGAGAGGCACCCCTGGAGATGCAGGTGTTGTAGATCTCATTAGTTAGCCCAACTTTGAAGCAGCCAATCAAGGTGTCTTGTGGCCAGCCATTGAGCCAACAAGCTAGATTGTGGAGCTCCTGGGTATACTTGGCCACATTTCTCTGGCCCTGGCTGATGGTTTTGATGAGGTGAGAGGTTCCTCGAAGCATTTACAGAATGCTGCCATGAAGTGGTTAAAATTCCTCAGCTCCAGGGCATCATCATTATGGAGGATGACCATCGATCTTGATGTGGCCCCTTCCAGGGCCATGGTGACACATCTTACCTTGCTGCCTTCTGTAGCGATTTCAGGACTATATTCCTGCAGGTAGGTCCAAACTTGGGCCAGGAAGAACCCTAATTACTGAGGGTCTCCATCAAACTTTACGCCCAGGGAGAGTCTTGTGGTTCCTTCTTCTTATAGGTGCCTGTCCCTCAGGGGGCCCATGTTCGGCTGCTCCTCCAGGCACTGGGGCTGCAGAGCCAGCTGCTGCCACAGATCCAGCCCCCACCCCACCCAATTGCTTGCTGCGGTGGATGCGGTCGCTCTGTCAGTTACTGAGGCCGGATGTGGTTGGTCGTCTAGCTGGGAGGCTTGGGCAAGAGCTTCACATGCCTTCAGATTTCTGAAAGCCCCCCGCATAAACTTGATGGCTTGTTCTATCATCCAATCAGCCTGGTCACACTCTCCGGCCATCTCTTCCTCCTCTTCCTCCAGCTCCTCCAGCTCCATCCTCTGTTCCCGTTAGTGAGTGCTGCGGTTCCCACAGGTAAAAGTCACCCCACAGGTTTCTCTTCCCAGTCCTCCTTCTTCCCAACACTTAGGGACCACCTGGGTCTCGGTGGATGGCTGCAGCTCTCTGCGTCTCTCATTCATTCAGAGAGATCCAGCCTGGGAGAGGGCCTGGACAAAGTCTTCCCCCAGCATTTGATCTCCTCCTGGTCGGTCCCTTGAACTGACATAGTGTGCACTGTCTCAACTCTGGAGGTGGTCTCTCCAGGTTGACCACAATTGCAGATTCTGCTTAATGTCAGACCTGACCCAGTCTGTTCCCCTAGGGAAGTAAAACACTCGACTCCGTTTGATTGAAGTGAAAAGATACTTTTACTAAGAGATGCTAGATGCAGTAAAGTAAAATGTAATTTAAAATTTTCACATACCAGTACAGAACTAAATCCTTGGTTCCCCTTAGCCCTCCACTCATTGTCCATCTGTGCATAGCCAATCCAGCACCACTGAGATATTTTGAGAAATGCTGAGGTGTTTTGGCTGGTAAAATTCCACTCTTAGGGTTAACGACCTTGAAGATGCCAATGCACCAACATGAACCAGATTCCAAAGTGCTCTGTTCTTCCTCAGCTGCCAATTCCCCCTCCCAGTTTCCCATCATAAAGGTATACAGTTTTATTCTCCATTTGTTTCCCCCCTTCTCCCCAACTGATGACAGAACCCCAGCAAGGCACCAAGCTGAAACTGGTGGATCTGACAAATACTATCTTCAGAAATGTTGTTATTGTTTCAACTTTCCATAGAGGTAATGTGTTTATGTAGGCAATTATAATCACAGATATTGTGATCTTTTGTGTTCTTAAAATGTTGAAATGGTTGGAATGATTAAAACTGAGGAAAAAAGAAAGCATTCTATGAGCTTACATTTCATGCCATTATCTTTTATTAGTTATACTTTATTTTCAAGTTGTTTGTCATATTTGCTTTCTAGAATGAATGAAGTATATAAACATTTCATAGGGGCAGTTGATTTAGGGAAATATTTTGTACTTTCATTCTCTGATGTGTTGTCTTATTAGTCTGACTCTTCCCCTACATTGACTACCTCCTTAAGTTGACCTAATTTTCGTACCCTGGACATATACTATATGTACACAATAGAAAGCCAGCTCCTCTATAGTGACCACCTCTGTAAGTTGTATCTTGACTACCTGGCACTTGACACACAGTTATTTACTCTCTATAACTTGACCAGTTGAGTCCAGTCTGCATAAGAACAAGAAAAGTAAAATGCAGAATTGGTAGCAATGAGTTTCTTTTAAGAATAATATCAAAGAATACAATATTGTTGACTTTGATTCGGCAGTAAAGATGACAACATCTTTTATGTGACTCATTGCATGGCATAAGGCATTTATACATTGTGATGTAGCAGGTTCATGCAGTACTATATAGTTGCTTATGGCAATATACTGAACCACGTGCTTTTGAATTATTTGTGAAAAAAAAGGATGCCACTCAGTTTGAATGTAGGTGGCAGGTTCTCTCTTCATGTGTTTTCTGAAAACCTTTCTGTGTTTGTTGAAATATGAAACAAGTCTCTTAAAGGACTTATAGGTGGATGTATACAGAAATTATAACTTTCCAGCTAAAGTTCAGAAACCAATGATATAGGATGAAACCTAAGGAACAAGAAGTTTCTTTAATTTTCAGCTGCATAATGCTTCTCTCTTAAACTTTATATCACATATTCAGTGAAAACAGCACAGAACTAAGTTATATACTGAGAAACATATCAATATGGTTTATTTGTAGTTCAAGTATTTAGCTAACTACTGCCAATATTATTCAATAAACTGTTATAATTTATAGTGATATCAGCATGACAGTTAAAACAAGTAATGAAACGAGCATTTTTTCCACCTAAGCTTTCATTTATATGATCTCAAATAGGAAAAATACCATTTTAATCACATAAAATTTTTATTTGAATTACAGGCTAAAAAATACAGCTATATAGATGTATACAACTGTAATGTAAAGAGCCTAAAACCAGTAGATGTCAGGCTTCACATAGGTGCAAAATCCAGAACAAAATCTATTTTTAGGAGTTGGATTACTCATAAACACAAATTGGCTATATTAGCTTCTTTATTGCAGACATTGTACATTGAAAATAAATGAATGGTTTAAAAAAATCAAAACTCTTATATAAGTCTGTGCTCCTGCAGTTCAGTTCTAGGGTTTTTTCCTCCTACCTTTTCAATGTTTTTCTCATTGTCTTGAGTTCCTTGGAAGGCACTTCTTCAGTGTTAATGATTTTCTCTAGCCTGGAAATCACCAGTTTCATTTCTTACACCACCTTTTTCCCTCATTCCCCTTTCTGGAAGTATTTTTATATACGGGTGCATGTATGTGTGCACATATGCATATGTCCCCTCAACACAATTCACTGATTTCTGGTTATGGTTATCTGAAGAGCAGTGTACCTCTCCTTCCATTTTCCACTGGCTGGAACTGACAAGAGCTCTCATCTTTGAGGCTTCTTGTTCTAACTGAAGATAATGTATATGTGTGGGAAGGGAAAGAGGAGTTTCATTTTTTTGTTCAGCTCAAATTGATGATCTTTCCCTTTCAGGCGTTTATCTACTTCCCTCCTGACACCAGCCATCCTCCAACTTTTCAAGAATTCTCCCATTTCAGAATTCCAAAATGGGATAGATTCACTCTCCCCGTCTTCCATTAGCCATACAAAATGTTGAAATGAAAAGACATTTTATGTGTGGCAGCTTATAATTGTTCTGTGGTGAAAGTTTGCCTGTATCCAAATTTCTTCCATGTTTGTGCCATTTAGAGAATTAAGAGTTCTGTTTCTGATAGTAGTAATAGAGAATATGTATAGCTTGGGATTGAAATGTTGGGATCTTGGTGTTCCCTGAATTTGGTTTTATTCTTGCAACATTTTATTATCTAACAGATGAAACTCAGCAGCTTTCTTCCATGATGAATATTGGAGGCATTGGATTTCATCATTCACAGTAACTGGATTCTCAAAGTTAACTTTTAGTCATGTCACAGAACAAATGCAGTTGGTTTTGTCAGGGGTATTTTGAATGAGAGAAGGGGTTGCCCAGTTTTGCATTCTTAATTAGTCATTACATAAATTATAAATCTACAAATTCAATTATTGGGTTACATTGAATGTATAGTTCATGTTGAATGAGGAAGAATGTAAATTTGCATGGATTCTTATCAGATGTGGTTGCTGCAGCAGTTGCTGCAGGTCATGGGCCAAGATTAGTATGAAAGCCACTGGTTATGATAAGATCTGATCCACTTACAGCTGGTTGGGCTAGCTGGTTCATCATCTCAGTCTGATACTAGAGTATGAGTTGCAAGAAGGTATTTAGTTAAGATCTAGTTTCCAGGGAAAGGTTTTCCTCCTACTTGGATAGGAATAGGAATGGCAAATCGCGCTGTCAAGTTTCACATAGGCATAGCTCTAAGCTCTTGTCACTTAAACTGCTATTTAGGAGTTGGCTTACTTGGGGGAAAAAACCATGGGCATCCCATAAGAGCATTATTTTTATTGCAGGAAAGACTGAAGCTATGCATTTGTTCTCACCAAATATATAGAAACTAAAGCCCTTATAAAAGTCTGAGTCCCTTAATTAAAATTCTAGAATTTTTCCTGTCTTTCTGTGTCAAAAGTTATTTGGATATTCTCTTCCTGGCCTTGGAAGTATCTGACATATGTTAATATAATGATTTCTTCTAACTACTGTTTCTTTCTTCACCAGATTAAATCCTATAGTTGCTAGGCTATTTCAAGTTACTTTGTAGTAGAATTGAAAAACTTGAATCAGCTCTTTCAGGAAAGGGAAGTTTATTGCGCGCAGGTTCAGAGAGCCATCCTGGCTGTAGAAATCTGAACCCAGATTGTACCTTGATGACCATTTTTATAACCCTTTCTGGCGGGGGTTATTTTCAGGTCACATTACATTCTATAGGTCCTTATTCTAACATAGAAAAACTACTAGACAGATCTATAATCGATAGCTCCTCGTTTACATTGGAATGTTTTTAGCAATCAGCAATATATCAAGTGTTAAGCAATTTAGATATACCATGTGACAGGCAGTTAGTAATATATCATGTGCAGAGCTGGGAACAGGATGTCTGGCCATCCTAAATTTAAGAGTTGTCTTGTAAGCAAAACAAACCTCTCTTTTACCCACATTTTTGTTGGGCCATCTGCTTTTTATACACATCCTTTGTCGGACCATCAGTATTTTTCCAGGTACCACTTTATTCCCCCCTGATGAGACTTATCTCATCTATGCAGATAAGTTTCATTCCATAACACTTGGGTCTGATGTATGTATGTTGTTATACTCTTGTCTCTGGAATTCCAACATGTGAAGAACCACCCTTTAGGTAACCATATGTTTGCATACCCAAAAGACACTGTTTGGAAAGATGTGCAATTTAGCCTTTCTTGACTCACTTTCAGGCAATGAGGTGAAGGTGTATTCTGCTCACACCCCGTGATATGTGTACATTGTAAGTCTTCTGGAATGGCTACATTAGGAGTATGTAAAGCTAAAGCATCAGTGGGTAGAAACTTGGAAATGTGACCCCAGCTGTACATTGTTTCATAGCCTATATGTTCTTTAAACTCGTGATGGCTGAACTCCTTGGCTGCTGTGACAGGAACACATACGGGTATTAAACATGTGGACAGCAGATTCTCCATGTCATATGCTTCAGAAAGGCAAAAATCAGTTGTGTTGGCTAGTTGAGCCAGTTGGACCCACAAATTGTATTGCATCCTTGACTCCAATGGATGGGGCATATCCTTATTCTGATGGGACCTTCTGCTTCGTTTTCTCTCTGGGCGCTTCCTCGGGGGTCTTTGGATAGTTACTCCAAATTCCACCGGGATAACATGTACGATGCAAGTCCCCTTCCATCCCGTCTTCAACTGCGAGACTAGGGTGACCCGCTCCCATCCCCAGAATAAGGGAGGCCCACACTCCAGAGTAACAGGAGGAGGAGGCTTCTTATATGGGGCCTTTACACATATGCCTTTCCTAAGAATATACCCAACATACTGACAGGCTTCGGGATTGACAGGTGGTCTTGTAATACAGGCTTCTTTAACTATTCTGTCAAATGCTTGGGGAAATTGACAAGGATGAGGCCAGCTACCATTCCAGCATTCTGGGGAAAATCCAATAGGGGGGTGACCTTTACAAGTGCCCGTGCCTATAGCATAAGATTGGATAAGGCGTGGAGCTTCTTCTGGCTTGCTCCATTGGCCTAAATTAGAAAGACAAACATTATTACATGCAACAATAGTACTATATAAAAGCAGAAGGAAGCCTTTCATCCTTTCTTCTCCCGTGCGTAGAAAGCCAGCTTCCGGGTGTGGCTTAGCAGGGGGTTGAATTTCAGCCAGACAGCCATAGATATATGTGCAGGATACACTTGTGCTAATACAATATCTGGTTTACAAACAATAAAATATTCATTAAACATACTAAACACGTTTAAGAGTGAGTTTGGTGGGAACCTTGGGGTCCCTGTTCACTGTCCACAGAGGTTCTGCAGCTGCTTTAACTCTGGTCCAGTGAATCCAAGATTTAGATTCTGCAATCTTTATTGCTAAAGGAGAGGCCATTATTACTCCATAAGGTCCTTCCCATCTCCCCTCCAGTTGTTCATGTTTCCAATGTTTTACCCACACCTTATCCCCTGGTTTAAAGGGATGACATCTTGTTATTAGTTTAGGAGGTGTTTGTTCAACAACATAATTCCTAAGTTTTTCCACTTGCTTATTCAGTTCCCCCATACTCCCCCCTGATGGCCCTTTACAATGCATAACTGAAACCTTTGCTGGCTTTTGTACTGCATCGAGAAGATGCTTTATCAAGTGTCCATGTAACCCATGTTTGCCAGCCGAATCCCTGAATCCCCTCTCCTTATACACAGCACCATGAGCATGCAGAGTTAGAAAAGCATATTTACTATCTGTCCAGACATTTAAAGTTTCCCCTTCAGCTCTCTCCAATGCTCTAATTAATGCCCACAATTCTGCCACTTGAGCACTGCAGTTTGCTCCTAGCGGACTACTTTCCACCACTTCCTCATCATTCACAATCGCATATCCAGAAACCCTCCTCCCATCTTTCATGTAACTCAAGCCGTCTGTATACCAATTCAGGGCAGCAAGCAGTTGTGTTCTGAATCCACTTCTGTGGGCAATAGGGTGGCAGGGTTTAGCCGGTTAGACACCACTAATTTCACTTGAGGATTTTCAATCATCATCGCCTGATACTTAAAAAGCCTTTGACTGCTGATCCACAAATGCCCTTTATTATCCAAGATAGAATGAACTGCATGAGGGGGGTGGACACTTATGGAACATGAGAAGGTCAATTTATTACAGTCCTGTAAAAGGACTGCTATAGCAGCAAGAACCTTCAGACAATGTGGCCAGCCTTGGGCAACCCCATCTAATTGCTTAGATAAGTAAGCCACCGGGCGTTGCCACTGTCCTAATTGTTGAGTTAACACCCCCAAGGCAACATTCTTCCTGGTATCAACATACAAATTGAAAGGCTTCTCTAAGTTAGGCAAGGCTAAAGCTGGAGCTGATGTGAGAGCTCGTTTCACTTCCCTAAAGGCATTCTTTTGTTCTCCCTCCCATTCAAAAGCAAACAACGGCTGGCTAGCCTTGTGAATAGGAATCGTGAAAAAAGCATCTTTCAAATCCACAACTGAAAACCACTTTGCTATGAACAAGTGTATACCAAGGCTTCCTGATTAAAATTGTCCACCCTTGATAAGAAATGCTAACCACCAAGATGTCCCCAAATGTCAATTTTAGATAAAAATGCCACTGGCTGCCTTTCCCCCCCCCCCACGCACACACTTCTGGGCCAAAACCTCCTCCAACCTTTGTCCTTGTTTATAAATAAATTACCTAGCAAAGAACCAACAAAGGAGAGCTCACCAACCCCTGTTTGCATTTATTAACACAAGCTCTTTTTCTAACAGTTTTGCATACAAATCTTTACTCAAAACAGCATAGCTATTTATAATCCCAAAATTTTTCTCAACTTCGTTCTAACTTCACACAAAAAAAATAAACAAGTTTAATAAGATATTCTGAGTTACTGAAAGTTTTTTTTTTCTAAACTCTAGTATTGCTTTTAATATAAAGTTAGTCAAATCCCAATTTAATCAAATTCCATTCAGATGGAAACAGATTTCCATTAAATTTCCATTAAATAGGGAGAACATTTACAAATCTAAGCAAACTCTTTTGGTTGATATTAAACAATTTAAACTCAAAAATTTCCCCAAAAAAAGTTGTCCAACAATTACTGACTCCTCTTTTGAATAGAAAAAAATTGCAAAAGTGGGCATTAAATTTTCACAGCCACCCAACCTTTCTCAAACCTGAATTCTAAGCAGGGAAAAAGTTAAAAAGATCAACCCCCCCCCCTTTTCTCCTCTCTCTCTATCTCTCTCTATCTCTCTCCCTCTCAAAGCAACACAGCCAGAAAAAAAACAAGGGGGGAAAGGGGGTTGTGTCTGCAGATAGAGTTTGAAAAGGCATTAACACACTAACATTTGCAAAAGGGAGAGAGCAGAATAGGCAAGAAAATGGTATAGGATTTCCTGCCTGAGCAGGTAACTTTGGGCTGTTCTTAAGAGGGAGAAAAAAAAGTAAATAAATAAACAAACACATCTTCCTTCACTTTGTTTGTTGGCCAGACAAACAGAGTGAGGTTATTTTTTTTTTTTTTTTTGGTATCTTCTTTTCTCTTGAGGTTAGTAACAGTCATATTTACTTCACACACAAAGACTCTGCTTTCAAATCCACAACTGATCTTCCTGCTCCAGTATCCACCAAAAACGTTGTCTGTTTGCCCCCTATATTTAAAGTAACCAATGGCTCAGGGGGGGCTTCCTCCAAGCCAGGTCCTCGTCAATCTGACCCGTTAGTTCCTGCCAAGCCAATTCCCTCAATCTCCCTGTCTCTATTCCAATGTCTCCCATTCCTCAGACCATCTCTTACATTCCCTGGACCATCTCTCACATTCCTTGGAGCCCCTCTCTGCCCTCTACCCATGAAGGGGGAGTGCATGGGGGGCCCACTGCCAACACCTCCACGTCCTCTGCCTTCTCTTCCTCTCCAACCTCTACCTCGCATCTGCCTTCTTGGACATTCTCTTTGCCAATGACCTTCCTCCTTGCAATTAGCACACTGGTTGGGTCCCAGCATGATCCCTCCTTGCAATGCCACCGCCAACAACTCAATTTTCTTATGCATTCTAGCATCTCTTTCCTGTTTTTCCACCTTATCCCTATTAACAAACACTTTCCTAGCCACCTCCAACAATTCTGTAGTGTTCTTTCCTAATGCTCTTTCTAACCTCTGCAACTTCTTTCTTATATCTTCATAACTCTGTGCTATGAACCTCTCATTCAACATTCGCACATTGTCTGCACTCCTTGGATCCACCTGTGTATAAAGCTCATAAGCCTCAATCAGCCTTTGCAAAAAACTTTCCGGACTTTCATCTGCCTCCTGCATCACAAAAGACGGCTTTAACACATTCACTGAAGGCTTTCCAGCCTTGCAAAGAGCCTCTACTACTAAATTCTGATATTCCTTTAACAAAGTCATGTGTGCTGGATTTTGTGTATTCCATTCAGGGTCCTTTTCTGGTGCCCTGGCTTCCATCTCTGGCTGTATATCCCGCACAGCCGGCAACCTATCCTTCAAACACTGCCTAACAGCAGCCTTCCACTTCTCCCTTTCCTCGGGAGTCAACAAAATATTCAACAATTGCTCCTCTTTACTTACTTCTCCCCTCACATTTACAGAGAGACCTTCCAAATCCCCTTCCTCCTTGGGGGCTGACAGCCTCCCCCTTTCTATTTTCGTCTCACAGCTGGCTGCCTTTCTTCGGACACAGCAGGGGCAATCAGCCCTTCCTCCGTCAGAGCGGCTGCTGGCTCTGCCACAGCTGGCACTGGGGGGGGGGGAGGGGGAGAAAGGTGGAACGTAGGGAGGAGGTCTGAAAATCAACTCCTCTACCTCCATCCTTATCTCCTTCTTAGCATCTGACACCTTAGTTTCTGAAATCTTCACATCTTTCACTCTTTTAGTTTGTACTTGAAGCTTTTTTTTTTTTTCCTTTGGGTCTAGCCACACACAAACGAACCATTTCAGCCTGACATTGCAATAACTCATCAGCTCGTCCTGCTACTGCATCCCCCCACTGATCTATATACTGAAATTGGTTAGGATAGTTTTCTTAAAAGTCCCCTCTGGGGGCCACCCCACATCCATACTACGCCCCCCCATCCTAACACACTGCCAATGACCTACAGCGCCGGCGGTCACTAGTAGGGAATGCACTGGCTTAACCACCCACACAACCTAACACGGACTTCATTAGGATCGCCGTCCCGAGTCCAGGGGAGTGATCAGGCCCCCTCTTCTATCTTCAAATGAGATAGGTACCATTACTTTAAACACATACTCGCCTGCCTTTTAGTTACACCCATCCTGGCCAGGAGTTGGTTCAGACTTCCTTTCCTTTCCCAAAGGGTTCTTGGACTGGCCTTCAGTACTGTCGGCTCTGCTGCGAAGCCACAGCTGTCTCCTGGAGGAAACACACCCCCATGGCGCCTGGAGAATTGTTCAGAGATGGCTTACCAGCAGGTCCGAAGGGTCCAGCCGTCCTCAGCGAAATATCGCCTCACTCAAGCTTTTCCCGGCCAATGCACCAGAAAATGTAGTAGAATTGAAAAACTTGAATCAGCTCTTTCAGGAAAGGGAAGTTTATTGCGCGCAGGTTCAGAGAGCCATCCTGGCTGTAGAAATCTGAACCCAGATTGTACCTTGATGACCATTTTTATAACCCTTTCTGGCGGGGGTTATTTTCAGGTCACATTACATTCTATAGGTCCTTATTCTAACATAGAAAAACTACTAGACAGATCTATAATCGATAGCTCCAGTTTACATTGGAATGTTTTTAGCAATCAGCAATATATCAAGTGTTAAGCAATTTAGATATACCATGTGACAGGCAGTTAGTAATATATCATGTGCAGAGCTGGGAATAGGATGTCTGGCCATCCTAAATTTAAGAGTTGTCTTGTAAGCAAAACAAACCTCTCTTTTACCCACATTTTTGTTGGGCCATCTGCTTTTTATACACATCCTTTGTTGGACCATCAGTATTTTTCCAGGTACCACTTTAGCTTTGTTTTCAGCTATCCATTCAGTATTGATAGATATAACGGACAAACTCATTTTAAAATATTGAATATAAGAACACATGAATATTTGTTCAAAAAGAAATTGTACCTAGGAAATCAAAGTATTCCTTTAATGTGCCTAGTGATAAATATGTCAGTTTAGAAGTGTAGCCTAAGAACACCAAAATAGGAAAAGTATTTTGGATTAAGCAGAATCTTTCAAAAGGGGCTTTCTTCTACTTATCCAATAAAAAAAAAATCTAGTAATCAATAGGGAAAAAAATTCTTTTTTCATCTCTTCAGACTGTAAAGCTTTTTTTTTTCTATTTCTTTTAGGGGGAGTTTGTTTCATGTCTTTTGTCACTGTTGCGACAAATGACTGACAGACATTACCAGCAACTCCTTGACAGATTCAAGACAAGAGACATGCTGAGAGTAAGTCTTTTTTTTCTCCAGGATTGATTACTATTTATTTTATATTTTATGTGTTTTCTTGACATAGGGTCAGTGATATAATGTATTAACCAGTACAGCTTTGATACAATTGTCAAAATAATTAGTAGCAGATAACATCTTTGGAAAGTCACTATAAAAATGATAAACAATAATATATTAGCTTATATATATTCAAAAATGCATACCTAAATGTCTGTGGAGATTCTCAGTCATTCATGTCATGGTTGTCCGAAAGATGCTTTTTTCAAGAGGCAAGTGGACTTCCTTTTCCCTTGAAGATATTTTACTTCTCAAGAAGCTTCTTCAGATTGATAGTTAAATACTCACATCTGCAGTCTTATCTGTATTTCAAGCAACCTTATAAATCATAGTTGTCAATCAATAAAAGTCTGTATGCACAATAAGTATATATTATATTCCAAAATAACTGCTACTGTATAACTCAAACCAGAAACTGATTTTAATAGACCATTATGATGTCATAATTTTGTTAGGCTATAGTAATATTGGCTTGCTGCCTCAAAATTGTATTATTTCAATAGTTCTTCATATTGTGTGGTATTTTCAGTTCATGATCATATACTAGATGTCCATTTCTTTGTTCTTAATGGTACATATGTTCTATAGCTAGGAATTCTTTGGGTATGAATTAATATGGAGAACTGTATGTACCTCAATTTATATGCAATGTAAATGAAACCTCCTGGATGTTGAAGTGTTATGGACCATGTGTGTCTGCCATTCTCCCTTCACTAAATCTATTTTATCTTGAGCATTAATTTCAGTTAGTATGCATGGTCTCTTTGTAGGCCACAAAATTGCACAACTCTGCTCCATGCAGAGATCATTTGCAAGAAAGCATAGATGAAATAAAGCAGACATGAAAGAGTAGAAGATAGAAACAAAACATAAAAAACTATTCACATTTTATTTAAGGACTTTTTAATGCTAGTTATTTCATACAGTTAGTCCTCAACTTATAACTATTCATTTAGTGACCATTCGAAGTTAGAATGACAGTGAAAAAGGTGACTTATGACAAACCTCACATTTACAACTGTTGCAAGCAATCCCATGGTCATATGATCAAAATTCAGGTGCTTGGCAACTGGCATTATATTTATGACAGTTGAATTGTTCCAGGGTCATGTGATCACTGTTCTGTTTGCGAGTCAAAGGTATTGAGACGAAGTGAGTAACAAAAAGCAAGTCTTCTTTATTGTAAGTCAGCAACAGAACAGAACCAAAAATGGCGTGCAGGCCTTTTATAGTGTCCTTGCAAGGACAGCATCAACCAATCATTGCAGAGGCTGGTTTCCCGCCTTGCGCATGTGTGCAAGGCTGGAGACAGCCAGTCTGGTCCCGGGCAACCATGTGGTCTGCCCGGGACTCTCTGCAGCATTCCTGAGCTTGCTGAATTTCAGCAGGCCCAGGACATAACACCTCTCCCCCCTGGATAAAACAATAAGTAATCCTTACTGTTTACAGCAGCAAACATATACATGTGTTCAATTGGCATGTTGTTATTACTAAACACATTATGCCTGCACACAGGCAGACCCATTCAGACATTTAACATGTACAAGAATACACAATGTTATTACAGTGAAATATAACACTCTTCTGTAGAGTGTAAGCTGAGTTCTAAAGAACTATTAAGCCACCCACTTGCTTGACAGGAACCTCACATAGTCCTTTAGATGTTTGGGTGGACCCTTGGCCCTCTGTAACCTTCTTGGAACCGGTGTGTGTGCCTGGCCTGCCAGCTCGCCTTCCAGGCTAGGCAGACCAGGACTTTGATGCCCCAAAGACCCAGATGACCCACCCAACTGCTGACTGGCTGGATCCTCTGAACCCAAACCAGAGCTCCTTGGTGGGGGTGGAATTTCCCAAGTCCACAATGGACCCCTCTTCGGAGCACTGTCCCTCGAGCCCAAGGCCAGCAGCTGGAGTGGCCTGAGTAGCTGATTGACAACAATGTCCCATTGACCCAGTGTCTGTGCCAAAGGTGCCAGAGTCAGGAGCCGCCTCCATGGCAAACCCCCCTTCTGGAGCAATAACTGAAGCCTGTGAAGGTCTGCTTGGGGAGAGACTGTGGTCCATGATCGTAATTGTGGTCCTCCTCCCCCCTGAGAGTAGAGCCAGGAGTGGAAGTGTTGCTAGGAAGCCTCCAGTTCAGTTAATCAATGTGACATCAGATCACACGACCATCATCCAAGGCCACTTCATATGACAGCGGCCCAGAGACCTTGCATACTACTGCATGTCCAGGTCCATAGTTCCTTGCCCAGACCGGATCGCTCACCTGTAATCGCCTAGGTGCCCGCAGCTGGGACACCTATGAAGCCACCCGGTCTGGGTGCAACCTGTCCAGTTCTGCTGGGCTCTTGCCAGTGGCTGTGCAAAGTGTGGTGCGTTGGCAAAGAAGAAAGTCAGTTAACCTTTGATGCCAGCTGCCATACGTGATTCGCTTGAGAGCATCTTTGGTAGTATGCACCATCCTCTCAGCCTGGCAGTTGGAAGTGGGATGAAATGGTGCTGAAGTAGCGTCCTGGATCAAGTTGGCCTGTTGAAAAGCCTGAAACTCAAAAGAAATGAATTGGGGGCCATTGTCTGAGACCAGGACATTGGGAAGTCCATGGGAGGCGAAGATCCCTCTGATCACTTGGATGGTCCTAGCAGTAGTAGTGGAGGAAACAGGCACAACCTCTAGCCACTTGGAATTGCTGTCCACGAGAAGAAGGAAGAATTGCCCCTGAAAGGGCCCAGCATAGTCAATATGAACCTTCGACCAAGGGGCTTGTGTTTCCTCCCACCTATGAACAGGGGTCTGAGGCATTTCAGGCCTTGTTGGCATACTTGGCACCTATGAACCTGGGTTTCAATCTCTTTATCAAGCCCAGGCCACCAGAGATGGGTACATGCAAGCACTTTCATCTGGACTATACCCAGATGTCCCTCATGCAGATAGAGCAAAACTCTAGTCCTCAATGAGGCTGGGATGACTACCCTGAAACCCCATAAAAGGCAACCCTTGAAAGTGGAAAGCTCATGCTTCCTTTGCCAGAAGCTTTGGAATTCTGCAACTGGACATATGTCAGGCCATCCTAACAACACCCATCTCAGCACGCGTGTGAGCATGTGATCAATGGCAGTTTCTGCAGCCACGTCCCTAGCATTGAGGGGAGATTCAGGAAATTCCTGAATGGAGAGAATGTGCAGAGCAGAAGCAGGATTTGCCTCTATCTGTGTAGAGGTAATCTGCTGAGGCCATCTGCATGGCCCATTTCTTTGCCTGGTTTGTGAACCAGTGTGTAGTCATATGCTGACAGGAAAATTGACCATCTCAACATTCTAGGAGATATTATGTGGCGGGTTTGTTTGTTTGTTGTAAACAAACCCAGCAGAGGCTTATGGTCTGTGTAGACTGTAAAATGGCGGCCATATAAGAAATCATGAAATTTCTTTATGCCAGCCACTATGGCCAAGGCTTCTTTGTCAATCTGTGCGTAATTACGCTCTGCAGATGACAGAGTCCTTGAATAGTAGGCCATAGGGACTTGTGTCCCATCAGCCTTCAGATGACTAAGCACAGCCCCAACCCCATAAGGAGAGGCATCACATACGATGCACATAGGCAATTGCTCATTGAAATGCACAAAAACCGCATTTGAATAGAGCAAGGCCTTGACCTCTGTAAAGCTCCTTTCATGGACCTTTGTCCACTGCCATGGAGCCTGTTTGTCAAAGAGCCGGTGTAACGGCCCAGCCACTGCAGCCTTGAGGGGAAGGAAAGAATGATAGAAATTTAATAGCCCCAGGAAGGTTTGAAGTTCACCCTTCGACTGGGGGCTTGGGGCCTGCTGAAGTGCTTGGGGCCTGCTGAAGTGCTTGGAGCTTGGATTCAGCAGGATGGATGCCTTCAGCATCAATACAAAACCCCAGAAATTTGGTGGAAGTGATTCCAATTTTACATTCATCTAGCTTCAGCTTGGCAGAAACGAAGCAAGATAGCCCTCAGCTTTCCAGCTAGATTTAGAGATGACTCCCCAGCAATGAGGACATCATCGAAGTAGTGACAGACCCCAGGAATACCGCGGAGCGTTCGCTCCATCACACTTTGGAAGATGCCAGGGGCCACATTAACCCCAAACTACAGACTTTTCATTTTAAAGCAGCGGTTCTCAACCTATGGGTCACGACCCCATTTGGGGTCGATCGACCATTTCACGGGGGTCACCAAGCAAGGCTGTCTGCCATTTTTCCCCCTTTTCCGGCGGGTGCCTTACCTCCCTTGGGCTGGGCCAGCTGGTGGCCCAGCCGGTGGTCGGCCTGCTCCGTCTCTGCCGCTTGCCAGCTCCGCCTCGCCCGACACAGGGGGCGGCACCATGTATGCGCGGTGCTCCCGGGCAGGGAAAGTCTTCGACTTACAACCGGTTGGGTAGTCCTCGACTTACGACCGGTTTAGTCCTCTACTTACGACCAGTTTACTCCTCGACTTATGACCGGTTTAGTCCTTGACTTACAACCGGTTGGGGGTCGCGGCATTAAAAAGGTTGAAAACCACTGCTTTAAAGGCTCCCCGGTGCGTCACAATTGTTTGAGCCTCAGCTGTTGCCTCATCAACAGGTAACTGTTGTTAAAATGGCGGCGCACGTATATGCAGTGGCTCGACACTCCAGAGACTGGTATTTTTTAATTAATGTATTGTTTGTGTATTTTTTAGTGAGTGCTCTGCACGTTCAGGCATAAATAGTTTACAGTCGACAAGAGTTATTAATCATTGGTAGAGAAGGCTGCATTTTTGAACCAGGAGTCTCAGGTTACAACATTCCAGCTGAGCTGGTTAGAATGATGCCGTGGATTACTCTCCCTGCTAGAGAGCAAAGGAAATAAAGGAGACGAAGGAAACGCAGGCAGAAATGAGGCTATAGAGCCGGACTGTGTGTAAGGTTAGGAAAAAATCCTCATAAACCTGCATTGCCAAGTCTTTTTGTTTCAAATGTTAGATCTCTCCCTAATAAGATTGAGGAGCTGGAACTTATTATCTCTCTGCAGAAAAACATTCGGGACTGCAGTGTCATGGTCTTTACAGAGACGTGGCTTGACCCTACCATTCCAGGAGAGGCTATTGAACTACCAGGACACTTAGTTTATCGAGTGGATAGAACCATGGTCTCTGGGAAGAGCAGAGGAGGGGGACTTTGTATTTACATAAATAACAACTGGAGCACAAATGTTAAAATAATAGACACTCACTGTTCTCCTGATTTGGAATATTTGGCAGTGAAATGCCGCCCCTTTTATCTGCCTCGTGAGTTTAACATTGTGATAACAACTGTAGTATATATACCTTCTGATGCTAACACAACCACAGCCCTGAGTTACCTGTTAATTGTTATTAGCAAACAGCAACAGGCCTACCCGGATGGAGTGCTGGTGGTTGCAGGTGATTTCAATCAAGCCAACTTAAAGACTGTCCTCCCTAAGTTCTATCAGTACATAGACTGTCCCACTAGAGGGAAAAATACCATGGATCAGGTATATAGTAACATCATGCATGGATACAGGACTATGCCTTTACCCCATCTGAGACAGTCAGATCAAATATCTGTGTTCTTGATCCCATCATATAGACCTCTTGTCAACAGAATTAGACCATCAATTAGAGAAATACAAGTGTGGCCAGCGGGTGCATCGGAGCAACTTCAAGATTGTTTTGGGAGTACTGATTGGCCACTGTTTGAGGAGAATAATATTGACATTTACACTTCATCAGTACTGTTTTACATTAAAAGCTGCATTGATGTTGTCACTACCACCAGACAAGTACGGGTGTTCTCTAACAACAAGCCCTGGATAAATAGAAAAGTGTGTCTTTTATTAAGAGCAAGAAATGCTGCTTTCCATTCTGGTGATGTGCTAGAGTATAGAGAGGCAAGAGCTAAATTGAAAAGGGGCATCAAGGACACTAAAGCTACATACAGACGGAGGATTGAACACCTTTTTGAGAACTCAGACTCTGGTTGTGTATGGCAAGGTCTGCAACAAATCACAGGATAAAGCAATAAAAATAGTTTGCCTGGGAGTAGTGACTCTTTGGCTGAGCAGCTAAATCAATTCTTCAGCTGTTTTGAGGTGGACACAGGAACGACCGTCATTCCAGCATTTACCACTGATAGTGCACCATTAACATCTACCATCGATAGACAACCACTTCTACTGCAGATCTCCGATGTGAGATGCACTTTCCAGAATGTTAATATCCAGAAGGCAGCTGGGCCTGATGGAATTCTGGGATGAATTGTCAGGGACTGCACTACAGAGCTAGCTGAAGTGTTCACGGGTATTTTCAATCTATCCCTGTCGCAGTGCTCTATCCCTACCGGCCTGAAGACATCTATTATAGTGCCAGTTCCTAAGCAGACAGTAGTGGCATCTCTTAATGATTATAGACCAGTAGCTTTAACATCTGGTGTTATGAAATGTTTTGAGAGGCTGATGTTGAACTATATTAAGGCTAGTCTTCCATCTACTTTGGACCTATACCAATTTGCATATAGGGGTAATAGATCAACTGATGATGCTATGTCTCTTGTTGTCCATATTGTATTGAATCACTTGGAACAACAGGGGACATATGCAAGGCTGCTATTTGTGGATTATAGCTCTGCTTTTAACACCATTTTACCCAACAGGTTGTTTTTTAAAATGTCCAATTTGGGTATAAATCAGAGGATTTGCTTGTGGATAAGGGATTTTCTGACAGGTAGGCCACAGTCAGTAAGGATGGGATCTTACCATTCCTTTACTCTTATATTAAGCACAGGAGCCCCTCAGGGTTGTGTGCTAAGCCCTTTCCTTTATTCCTTGTACACGCATGACTGCACCCCACTGTATAACACCAACACAATTATTAAATTTGCGGATGACACAACAGTGGTGGGGCTCATTAATAAGAACAATGAGTCTGCTTACAGGAAGGAGGTACAAGGGCTGACATTGTGGTGTAATGAAAATAATCTCACACTTAACACCACAAAAACTAAAGAACTTATAATTGACTTCAGGAGGAAGAGAGATGTACATCTACCATTGTACATAAATGGTGAGGAGGTGGAGAGGGTGGGTAGTTTTAAATTTCTGGGCACTTATATCTCAGAGGACCTCTCATGGACTATGAATGCTAACATGCTTGTGAAGAAGGCACAGAAGGAGCTGTACTTCCTGAGAATTCTCAGGAAGATAAATTTATCTCAGCATCTACTTCTGTCCTACTATCACAGCACCATTGAGAGTGTCCTGACATACAGCATTCTTGCATGGTATGGAGGTAGCTCTGTAGTGGACAAAAAAGCTCTACCGAGAATCATTAAAACTGCACAGAATATTATTGGATTTCAGCTACCAGCCCTGGACAACATCTTCGAATCTCGTTGTTTGAGGAAGTTATATAACATTCTCAGGGACTCTTCCCATCCTGCTTAGAATATTTTTGGACTGTTGCCTTCTGGCAGAAGATACAGAATAATTAAAACTTGGACCACACGTTTTCTGAATAGTTTTTATCCCAGAACTATAGTTGCACTCAACAATGAACTAAAGGGCCATCATCAGTGAACTGTTGGACAGTACTACTTGGT
Organism: Crotalus tigris; assembly: GCF_016545835.1. Taxonomy (NCBI): domain Eukaryota; kingdom Metazoa; phylum Chordata; class Lepidosauria; order Squamata; family Viperidae; genus Crotalus; species Crotalus tigris. The sequence goes on from NW_024097814.1 coordinate 270,668, forward strand.
TGTTGTGTGGATATTTGGGTGGTCTTAGGGTTGGGAAATTGTGGTGGGTGGGAGTGTGTTTGGGGATTATGTGTGTGGGACCTGGTCTTTGGGTGTCAAGTAAATTTCATTGTATGTGTACACTGTGTATGCACATACAATGACAATAAAGTTTGAAATTTGAAATTTGAACTGATGGTAGGCCTGTGCCAAATCAATCTTTGCAAAGAGACACCCCCCCTTGAGGGAGGCCAGAATGTGGCTGACCACAGGCACTGGATATGCATGCTATTGCGGCACTTTGTTAAGTGTACATTTATAGTCTGCACAGATTCGGACTTCTCCATTGGCCTTCAGTGGCGTTATATGGGAATTTCCCATGGACTAGAGTCCACAGGTTCTAAGATGCCCTGCTGGAGTAGCTTGTCCAGCTCTGCATCAGTTTTGCTTTTGAGGGCAAAAGGCACCCTTCTAGGTTTGATCCAGATGGGTGTGATAGCTGGGTCTAAATGTAAGGCAATGGAAGGCCCCTTGTATGATCCAAGCTCTGAACTGAACACATCAGCAAGGCCTGATGTTTGCAGACTGTGCAGTCCAGTCACTTGAATCCTAAGGGCCTTGAACCAATCGAGTCCAATGAGACTCGTGAGATCACCCCCAACTACCACCACATCTAGCAGGCCTTCAAAAGTCCTACGCTACACCTTGAGCGTGGCCTCCCCCTTCACGCTGACTCTGGAATTCTGGAAGTCAGTGAGAATTAAATTCGATGGTCTGAGTTTGACTCGTAGGCCACTTCTGCTGCTAATCCTTTTAAAGGTATCAAAAGAAATGATCGATAGAGCGGACCCATAGACAAGGGAACCCCTTGCAACTTCACATCAACATGAAGCTTTTTCTTAAGTGGTCTATGAATTCCTGTCCTGAAAATGCTCCTGCGCGACGCGCACAAACCCACCCTGATTTCTGGAGAGCTGCAAGGCCTTCACAGTGCCACCCGCTGCTTCTTCAGCTGCAATCTCTCTCAAGGCATCTTGGAATGAGACAACTTCTTTGGCGAAGATCTTCTGCTGCAGCTCACGACTTCTCAAGCCACAAACTAAACGATCCCGGAGCCTCTCTTCCAGGTCCTTGAACTCACATGGTCTAGCGGCTTGTCTTAAGGCAGCAATAAAGTCCGCAGCAGATTCACCAGGCCTCTGGTCCCTCTGCTCGAACGTGTGTCGCCAAGCAATCATTGAAAGTTTAGGTTTGAAGTGTTCTCGCAGCATCTTCTTCAAATCAGCATAGGACACTGACTCCAAAAGTGCTGGGGCAACCAGATTCTTCACTATATCAAATGTCTCTTGTCCACAAACACACAGCAAGGTAGCCGCTTTGAGGCCGTCCTCTCTAATCTGGTTCACCTGAAAGTAGTTATCCACTCGGGTCACGTAAGAGTTCCAGCATTCCGGATGAGAAGTATCAAAATCCGACAACTGGCCGATCTTTGACATCATAACAGCCTGGAAACTTCATCAACGCCTTCGCTGCAAGCTTCTGAGACGGGGTCTCCTTTGCCAAGCTCAACTCCAGCGTTTTCGTACTGGCAGGCGAATCGCTTCTCCGGACGCCGAACTTCTCCGCTTCAGGACTCCTGGTGGTGAGTCCTATCTTCTTCTTCTGTTGTTTTTGCTTGCAGCAATCCCACCTTCATTGCCAATGTTCTGTTCGCAAGTCAAAGGCATTGAGACGAAGAGAGTAACAAAAAGCAAGTCTTCTTTATTGTAAGTCAGCAACAGAACAGAACCAAAAATGGTGCACAGGCCTTTTATAGTGTCCTTGCAAGGACAGCATCAGCCAATCATTGCAGAGGCTGGTTTCCCGCCTTGTGCATGTGTGCAAGGCTGGAGATAGCCAGTCTGGTCCCAGGCAACCACGTGGTCTGCCCGGGACTCTCTGCAGCATTCCTGGGCTTGCTGAGTGATTCAGCAGGCCCAGGACATAACAATCACCATTTGCAATCTTCCTAGCCAGCTTCTGACAAGCGAAGTCAATGGGGGAAGCCAGATTCACTTAATGACCATGTGATTACTTGTCTACTGAATTATCTCTTTTAAATGCCTAAACAGGTCTTTCTTTTCTTTTCTGTCTTGTCCTATTTTCTCTTTTTTTTCCCGATTCATCACATCCATCCACAATTGTTCCTTTCAGCTCCTTCTCCCTTCTCCCTTTCTTCTCTGCTGTTTCTGTTGGAAAAGGGGAGGAGAGTTTTTGTGTACTTCTGGGTATGGTTTGTTGTATTTGTATAAGGGGAAGATGGCTGACATATGTCAATTCAATTACAATTGTAAGTGAATTGCCTTATTTTCCAGGCAGTTGGTTGTAGGTTTTTTTTCCTTTTTTTTCTGTTCTGCTTTTGCTCTTTTTTTGACATGGGCCTTTTGACAAGAATGTGCTTTGAATAGGACTGTAGAGGCAAATGGCCAAAGGGCAAAACTTTGTAGATCATGGGCCAGCAGTAGCTGATCCGCTTGATCCAAAGTAGCCCTTGGGACCAGCAGGAAGAAAGGCTGACCTCACCCATGCAGCTAATCGTCAGAGACAAGAATACTAACAAGCGGAAAGTAAAACAGCTGATCTGGATGAGACTACTCCTCCCTCCTGTACTATAAGCAGCGGTTTAAGCTTTGGGGAAATTAAAACTGACTTATAACAATATTGTGAAGATAATTGAGAGATAAAAGAAGGATAATTTGGGAAACTTTTGCACTTATAATTTTTTTTTCCTTGTTTGGAAACCATTGTATTTTAACTTTCTAACTTTTTAAAGTTTGATGGGAATGGACATCTAATGATATCTGGTGGCAAAACTAAGAACTACATTTAACCTTGCTTTTTTTTTATCTTACTAAGTTGTTTTGACTGGAGTTCTAAAGCTTGGCTAGATGCCCAGACTTAGCTTGTAGTTTAAACTTTTTGGTGTCTTTGGAATTTATAGTCCTGAAGATTGTGACTAGAGAAGACTCTTTTTGGATTCCCTTTTTTACATGATGGATTACAGTTTTAAATAAAAATTGTTTTTGAAGTCATCTGACTTCCCTGGATTACAAATACAGCTTGACTTAGAATTTTTACAAGCTGTTTTGATAGAATGAATAACAAGAAACTTCTTCTAACAAAACACTTTGGATTACAAATTTTGGTATTTTCCCCCTTTTGTTCTTTTTTATTACTTATTATTTTTTATTATTTACCTCTCCTATTTGTTAGGAGCCTATTGGATTACAAATTCTGATTTACTTGGTGGATTATAACGTATGATTAAAAGATAAAGATGAGCATCCCCAATCTATCTAAAGTTGGAAAAAAGGGAACTTCTGCTCCCTCTTCTGCTTCTGCAAGTCCAGTTTATCAGAGATCAATTGATACAATGCTCCAACAAGAAAAGGCTAATAACTTACAAAAAGAAACTCAAGCGATGTTACAAGTAATTCAAGAGGCAATCACTACTCACATGGTAGCTACAATGAGAAACCATGAGGAGATGAAAGATGATAAAATAAATAAAAATAATAATAACATGGACTCTCAATTTGAAAATTTCAAACAGATGGTTACAGATAACCAACAAAGAATCCAAAAAATAGAAGATAAATCAACTGAGGTCAACCAGAAATTAGAAGTCTTAAAAGATGAAAATCAGAAATTGATGCAAATAAATGGGGAACTAGAAGACTCAATAGCTGTTATGGAGATGGAAAGAGCTTCATATTTTTTAAGATTTCAAAATATAGTGGAGGATAAGGAAGAGGATCTTCTAAACCTGATAATGGAATTATTGGCAGACGTACTGGGAATTGGGAAACAAAACATGGAGGGAAAATTGGATCAGATTTATCGAGTCAGCTCAAACTATGCCAGAAGAAATAAAGTCCCTAGGGAAGTACATGTTAGATTTCTCAAAAGATCTATAAGCGATTAAATTCTGAGAAGCATAAAAGATGAACCTTTGAAATACAAAGAAAAATAAATTGTAGTCCTCAAACAAATCCTAGGGAGAATAAGAGAATCCCGAAGAGAATACCAGTTTCTAACTAGGAAATTAATTGAGAAAAGAGTGAATTTCAGATGGCTAATTCCAGAACGGATTTTAAACTATTGGAATACAAAAAGATATATATTGGATACGCCACCTAAAGCAATGGAATTCTATGACAACCATAGAATATTTCTGGAAGGAGAACAGGAAGAAATGGCAGTAGAAGGAGCAGTCAAACCAAGAGAGGAGGAAGAAATTTAAAACACATACACAGAAGAAGCAAGACCAAGAGATCAGAGACAGATAAGATCAACTAGAAAATTAAGACCTAGCTCAGTGGTTCTCAACCTTTTTTTAATGCCGCGACCCCCCAACCGGTCGTAACTCAAGGATTACCCAACCGGTCATAAGTCGAGGACTACCCAACCGGTTGTAAGTCGAGGACTTTCCCTGCCCGGGAGCACCGTGCATGCATGGTGCCGCCCCCTGCGCCGGCCGAGGCGTAGCTGGCAAACGGCAGAGATGGCGCAGGCCGACCACCGGTTGGGCCACCAGCTGGCCCAGCCCAAGGGAGGTAAGGCACCCGCTGGGCCCCACACATGCCAGCAACCCTCCCTGCGCCCGCTGGCCTCCCACCTCCCACCCCTGGCCCTCTTTTACTTACATTTTTAGTAGTTGCTCAGCAGGGAGAAGTTAGAATCAGAATTATAAATAGAAAATACTTAAGAAACAAATGGAGATAATAAAACACAAATTAAATCTAGTTGAGATGGAAATAATGGCTCAACAGATTAAAAGAGCTAAACAGAACTTTTTTGAAAATGCTAACAAACCAGGGAGATGGTTAGCATATAGCTTGAAAAAAGAAAAAGAGAAAAAACTGATAAATAAGCTACAAGATTCAAATTGTGAATTACAGTTTTAAAATGATACAATTGAAAAAAATATCAAAGACTATTAAGAGATACTTTACAATGCAGAGGAAATTCCAAAAGAAAAAATACAGCAGTATTTTCAAAAAACAGACTTACCAAAAATTTCAGAGAATATTCAAAATATATCAAATGGTAAAATATCAATGATGGAGATTATAGAGACTATAAAAAGGCAAAAAAAATTATAAGACTCCAGGTCCAGATGAATTATAAAGCAGAGCTTTATAAATCAGGACAAGATATACTAAGTCCTATTTTGAAAGAACTGTGTAATGAAATACTTTTGGAGGCTAAAATACCAAATACATGGATTGAAGACAATATTATCTTGATACCCAAGAAGATTCTGATCTAACGGAAAAAAAACTATAGACCAATATTGCTATTAAATGTAGATTATAACATTTTCACCTCAATAATAGCAGAAAGACTAAATAAATTTTGACCGAATCTGTACATACAGACCAAAATGGTTTTCTAATTAAAAGACAGATAAAAAATAATTTAAGAATGATTCTTGATGTGTTAGAGTACTATGAAATGCATCCAGGGAAACAGGTGGCTTTAATATTTCTTGATGCACAGAAAGCGTTTGACAATGTAAACTGACAATTTATTTTTCAGCAACTAGTGGAAATGGACTTTGGAGAAAACTTTATAAATGTAATTAAAACAATTTATTGCAAACAAACAGCCAAAATAATTGTAAATGGAGATTTTACATAAAATGTCAACATTAAAAAAGGCACAAGACAGGGATGCCCACTATCTCCATTACTATTTTTACTAACACTGGAAGTATTGAACAGAAATATCAGACAAGATATAGAAATTAAAGGACTGGAGATAAAAGATGAAAAATATAAACTACAAGCATTTGCAGATGACTTGGTTTTATATTGGAAGATCCATTTGAAACAAGCACTAAACTTCTGGAGAAAATAGAAAATTTTGGAGAAGTGGCAGGGTTGAAAATAAACAGAGAAAAGACTAAAGTGCTAACAAAAAAAATCTAACAGAAAAACAAAAAACCCAACTAGCAAAAAAAACAAATCTTCAAATAAAAAAGTTAAATACTTGAGAATTTATCTAACAGCAAGATGTGTAACAATAAAAAGATAATTACATAAGATTGCTAAAACAAATAAAATTGGATCTGGGAAAGTGGAAAAACTTACAACTTTCAGTGCTGGGGAGAATAGCAACAGTGAAAATGAATAACTTATCAAAAATACTCTTTCTATTTCAAACAATTCCTGTAAGATTGGGAAAAGCCTTTTTTGATGAACTGAAATACTGAATACTGAAATTTATCTGGCAAGGAAAAAAAACTAGAATTAGACTGAAAATGCTACAAGAAGCAAAAGAAAGTGGAGAATTTGGACTCCCAGACTAGATGCTATACTACCAAGCAACTATTTTAACATGGCATAAAGAATGGATAATGCTTAGAGACAAAAGACTATTATACCTAGAGGGGCATGAACTACAAATTGGTTGGCATGCCTTTCTGTGGTATGGGAAGAATAAAATACATAGATATTTTCAAAACCACTTTGTAAGAAATGCACTTCTTTTAGAATGGGAAAAAATAAAAGCAAAAATTTATATCAAGATACCTGGATGGTATAGATAATGGTTGTTTATAGGAGTGTGGCCCGGGCACTCCCCTTATGCTGCGTTCATGGGTTTGATAGGGACGAGAGGAGAGAAGGTGTAGAGAGGAAGTAGGGTATTGAGAGGAGAGGGGGAGGGGAAAAGAGTAGGAGGGGAGGAGAGAAAGAGGAGGGAAGTAGGGAATGTTTTAAGAAAGGGTGGACGCAGCCTGCGGGGAATGGGCGGGTCGCACCAATGGTTATGAATTTATCTTATTTTAAAATTGTATTGTATTTTTATAA